>NC_054560.1:2643823-2712052 GCF_017654505.1 Polyodon spathula
ACCCACAGCCCTCCCAGTCCCTCAGCTCTAACCACAAGACCATACTACCTCCCTCCCAGTCCCTCAGCTCTAACCACAAGACCATACTACCTCCCTCCCAGTCCCTCAGCTCTAACCACTAACCATACACTACCCACCCAGTCCCTCAGCTCTAACCACAAGACCATACTACCTCCCTCCCAGTCCCTCAGCTCTAACCACAAGAGCTCACACCAGAGCCTACAATGACGGAGGGAGGGTCAGGGAGTCGATCATTGGTGTTCTGGTATGATGATATGGAGGTCCAGGGGAGTCGAGATTGGTCCTTTCTGGTATGATGGAGTGAGGGTCAGGGGAGTCGAGATTGGTGTTCTGGTATGACGGAGGGAGGTCAGGGAGTCGAGATTTGGTTTCTGTTACTGACTTGGAGGGTAGGGTCAGCGGTCGAGATTGGTGTTCTGGTGATATGAGATGGGAGGGTCAGGGATTCGAGATTGTACAAAAGACCATACTGCCTCCCTCCCAGAGGGAGTCGAGATACCACACTGCCTCTAACCGCTATACCACACTAAACTCCTCCCTCCCTTCCAGTCCCTCCCTCCCAGTCCCTCAGCTCTAACCACAAGACCATACTGCCTCCCTCCCAGTCCCTCAGCTCTAACCACTCCCAGTCCTCCCTAACCACTAGACCACACTGCCTCCTCCCAGTCCCTCAGCTCTAACTTTCTGGTATTGCCTCCCTCCCAGTCCCTCAGCTCTAACCACAAGACCACACTGCCTCCCTCCCAGTCCCTCAGCACTAACCGTTCCTGGTAATGATGTAGGGAGGGTTCATGGAGCGAGATTTGGTGTTCTGGTATGATGGAGGGAGGTCAGTTAGTCGAGATTGTGGTCCTGGTATGATGATGCGGGTCAGGGAGGTCGATATTGTGTTCGGGGATGATGGATGGAGTCGAGATCAGTTCTGGATGAAAACCACAGGACCAGGTGTTCTGGTGTTCAGCTATGATGGAGAGGGTCAGGAGTCGAGATTGGTGTCCCATCAGCTATAACCAACTTCTGGTACGGTCGTAACTGCTCTATCCCAGTCCCTCAGCTCTAACCACAAAGCCATACTGCCTCCTCCCAGTCCCTCAGCTCTAACCACAAGACCATACTACCTCCCTCCCAGTTGCTCAGCTCTAACCACTAGGCCACACCTTTTCCTCTGTTTCTCCAGTTCTCTATCCTCGCATCTCTCTATTCAAACACTCTCCACCCTCTCTCCCTGCCTCTCTTTGTTTTCATTACCTCTCATTTGCTCTCTTTCTTTCCCCTGCACCCTCTTTCCCTTTCATTTTCCCTCCTCTATCTTTGCCCCTGCCCCCTCAGTCCTCATCTGCTCTCTCCCCTACCTCCCCCTCTCTCCACCTCTCTCTGATTGGAAGACATCCCTCACTAATGGACCTCTGTGTCTGGGGGGTTAGTGGATGAGGAGGGCTAGTTGGAGTTTGTTCCTAAGTGGAGCATTGCTCCTGTCTCTCTCCCTGGTTTTACCTGCAGGGAAGTAATAATGTGACACATGTAGTGTGATTGAACATCAATATTGTAGTAGCACTGTTCCTGCAGGCTGTATGAGTGGTTGTGATTTACAAGTCACTGCTGTGCTGAGCAGCAGGGGGAAGTTTTCACTTTTAAACTGAGAAACACTTTTAAAGGTTCTCTCGTCTCTGTCCTCGCCTGGTCTCACTCCAGGGTGTATAGCAAGAGGAATTCTACCCTTCTGTCTCTCACGTCTTTCTTTATTGCTTAACCAATCTCTCTGTCACCTGCTGCCAGGGTGCGATTTGATGGGGATGGATTACCTTGGCTCTGTTGAAGTCAGATCTATCTCGGAAATTTTAATCAGATATTTAAAATTATAAATGCATGCTGCATTATTTTTGCGCAAACTGACTTCAATACGCTTGGTCTAAGCACTTCAGACCACAAATGGCACCCTGCTTATTGCCCTCTCTCACCTCCTTCTCCTTCTTTTACTTTGCTATCTCACATATTCTACCTCTCTACCCTTCACTCCCTCTGCTATCATTTATTTCCCTCTAATCTTTTCCTTCTCACTCTATCACTCCCTCTCGCTATTTTCCCTTGCTCTTACCCTTCTTTCTCCCCTTTCCTGCCTACCCCTCCCCACTCTCCCCATCCCCCCTCTCTTCTCCTCGCTCCCTCTCACCTGTAATTATGCACTGGGTTTGGTCGTGTTTCCTAGTCAGAGGAGATTGAGTTCTTCTCTTCCACACCTGGGGTAATGTGCTTGCTGAGCCTCATTTCTGCAGTTTCCAAGGCAACAAGGCCATGATTATGTGAAGCCCCGTGGGGCTCAAGCAGGACAGTGAAGCAGCAGGACTTCCACCACCTACAGATCAGCTGTACCCACACAAACAGGAGCTCTGCTCATCTCATAATCCGCTCATCTGCAGCTCCCAAAGATGTGAAAAAACAAGAGCAGCCAAATCGTGGGGTTCAGATTCTCAGAATTGTCCAAGCTGGATTTAAACACAGAAATTCGGTCAGAAACTGTTGGCATATCAATGCCGACAGCCAGGAGAGTAAAAAAGAAAGACAGAGAGGGGGAAACAGACAGAGGGGAGAGGAAGTGAGAGACAGCTGGGAGAGAGAGGCACGTGGTGTGAGAGGAGACAGAAAGATGGGGTGAAAGGGTCAGAGGTGAGAAGGGGGTGAGGGAGAGAAAGGCAGGAGTTCTCAAATAATCATATTTACCCAACATCATCCATAACTATAATAATATTTAGAACTTAGACAGATTTAATGACAAATGTATTTTTGAAATGAATTCAAATTAACCCAAAAGTAAAGTATGAAAGCAGAGTACAGTTTGTATAATTCTGTATTCAATGTTGTCAACAGCATTTGTCCCACAGATTAACATTAAATCACTTGAATTAAAGGCTTTGATAGCACAGCTCCCCGTTGAGCAATGAGAACGGTCACGTCTCCTTGCTTGAGCACAGAAGAGCCTTTCTGAAGCAGCTGACATACACACACACACACATGCACAGACACACACACACACATATACACACTCACACACACACACACACTCACAGATACACACACACACACACACTTACAGACACGCACACGCACACACACTCACAGATGCACACGCACAGACACGCACACACACACACACACACAGACACGCACACACACACTTACAGACACGCACACACACACACACACACACACACACACACACACACACACACACACACACACACACACACACACACACACACACACACACACACACACACACAGACACACGTTTGCATTCCTATATCTGTGTAGGGACTTCTCATTGACTCTCGCTATATTTTTGTTTACTATTTATAACTCCAGTCAGACAAAACTCCACACAGGGTGAAAGTCGACAACAAACTAAATATTTTAGCACTTTTTTTTGAAGGCATATTTAGCTCCCCTGCTTTAAACTCCACTTTCACCACTGAGATGAAATTCTATTTTAGACAACTGGACAAGTTTTTGCCTTGAAATCTAAATTAATACCTCTCAATGGAATCCAAAAATTCAAAAATTCAAAACAACAATATTTAATAGTTTTTCTTGATTGTTTACACACATTTCTTGAAACCATCTCATGTTCTCAAAACTACTAACACAATGCTCAAAACAGTTTGTTGACTCTGCAAAACTTCACAAATCCTGTGCAAAATAAAACATGTTAACAAGCCTCAGAATCAAATATTTGCATCAAAATAATGCACACATATCATTATATCAATAGCTCTTACTGAACACCAATTTCACACTGCTGTGATAAATTAAAACACTACCAACAGAATTCATGTGTGTGTTTGGACTGATTTTACCTTTTTATGGATAACCTTTTTAAATTCTCACATACCAATACACAAATACAACTGTAACATATGAAGAAAATATTTTGTTCAAAACATTTTTTCCAGACACAGGAAATGAAGCCATATACGTACAGCGTCTGTACAGCTATACAGTATACAGTATCTGTACAGCTATACAGTACACAGCATCTGTAAGCAAAAAGGAAATATGTCAAGGTATAAAGACACCAACCCCCACCCAAAAAAAACAGAAAACTACTATGATCAAACAAAGAAAAGATCAGGCAGCATCTTGCCTCTCATTTCTGTCTGGCCACATATTTTCATCTACAGCACAAGCTGTGTTTTCCCTGGCCAAGCAACGGGGCAAAAAGCACCTGGCGTGGTGAATCCACCCCTGGCAAGTGTGGTATGGTGCTGGAGGACCCTGTGATGGCTGATGGCTGCACACATTGTAACATTTCCCCCGCGCTGGTCAGGGACATCTACTGTTGCACAGTGGCCGATTATGTTCCCTCCTCTTGGTCAAATTGAACCTTGCCTCGTCAATAACGATGGCCTGTGGAGTAACACTTGCATCAAGCTCAAGTATTTTCGGCAAAAGATAACATGACCATGTCAGAACAACAGCAAAGTGAATACCGTAAAGCAAATCATAGTCAACAGCACTGTTTCTGTACAGTGCAGAACAAAATGCTGTCAATTGCTGTACAGTGCTCACATGCACATATTGATATCGCATCTCCTTCACCCGGTCAGTGTTCCTCTGAACTGGAACACGATATACCCGTTTCATCCTCACTCGGTTCCTCTTCAGGATGTGATCAATAGTTGATATGGCAACACTCTGTATGTTGGGAACCTTTAGTTGTCCTCTATGATTCGTGCTTGAATTTCTCGCAATCTAATGGCATTGTTAGCCAACACCATGTCCACAATCTCTTGTTGTATCATGATAGGACATCGTCTGCTGCCAGCAGAGCGTCTTCTTTCGACTCTGTAAACATACAGTATATACAGTTCTGTATGTTCACATATGGGGCTGCAATTTCCATTTTGATACATACATGAAAAGTATATCTACACTTCATTTCAGTATTCACCTACATACTGTATTGCATACTGTATGATACTGTACTGTAAGTGTACTGTAGATAGCGCATCAGAGTACTGAATAATGGTCATTTACCTATTCTCATTTCTAAATGTCCGACTGATTGAGGCCACAGTGAAATGGCTCGGATTGGGCTGCACAGCCTCCCTCATGCTCAACCCAAGCCTGATGACCTGATCTACCAGTGTTGCATGGATTTCATCAGAAATATTTGGTCGTCTTGGTCTGACTCTTGCTCTTCCCCTACGCCTTCCACCCCCTCTCTCCGCTCCATGTGGGTCCGTTGTCCTCCAACAATGAAGACTTCACCTGTGACCTCTTTTATTCATTCTAAAGCTCTGACAGTTAAGCAATTTGGGTGTGCACAGGTGAAGCGTGAATGAGGTCAATTGGGAATTACAGTTTGGCATTTCCAGTTGTATGTTTTCCATATGAACACAGAAGATTTCATTATGAAAAATGTGCTGAAAGTAGAGCTGCGTGTGAATTGTTTTGCTGGAGATTGAACTGGAATTGCAATGTGAGTGAATACAAGAACATTGAGCTTGGAGTTCTGCAGATGTGGTTTATGGTTTTGATACTTCAACTTTTGATCTTTGTGTCTATAGTTTCAGTTACACTGTTTAAACAATTGAGAAAAACTGTAATAGTTTTTTATTTGCACTCAGGTACTTTCCTTTAGTCTTGCCTGTTACTGTCTCAGCTATCGGTGTATTTACATCTCATACTGCACAGCTGCTTGATGAGAGTCCCCCCGAGTGGATGTGGCCTCACCCTGCTGTGTTGGATGTTCTCCTGGTATACTCTGGGTCTCCGGATTACTCAAAAGGACAGAGGCATCACTGGGGATCAAGTCCAAACCAAGTCCAAACAAAATGGTTTGAAGATCATCATGTTAGAGATTTCAAGCGTCTTCCATGGCCACCACAATCCCTATCAATGAACTTGAGCAATGCATTCGTCCTCGCAATCCTCTGCTTACCTCTCTGAGCCAACTGCCTGAAATATTAATGACTGAGACGATTGCCATCCTGGGGCCCCTTCCAGCCCTTGTGGAGTCTATGCCATGTTGTGGCAAACAGTGGCCCCAACCTGCTATTAGGTGTCCAGACAATGTTCTTAAAATTACAACGTTGGATATTTTTATGGCTGTTTGAACGCTTGCACTTTTCACAGAACATCAGTGCATTGACTCAGATATGTTATGTAACATAATAAAAGCTCAATTCTACATGGTAAGTTGAAAGTTCTGCAAATTTTAAAAAGTTATATCTGCTGTTTCACATCCTGGGTCACTCCAGCAGCGTCTTCAGGGTCCAAGTATGTCACTGTCTGGCTGCAGGGCATGTCAGTCATTAGGGGATGAAGCTGGTTGGTTGATAACAGGAAGGAAGGTATTGAGACAATTTCACTGTTCAGGTGAAATGAGATTACAGAGAGGAAGAGCTTTCTTTAAACCTGGATGTTTATACTATATTAAAGGAAGCTCTGAATATTCTCTCAGAAATCACATATTTTATGCAGTTTTATGTCTCATCTGAAGGACAGAGCACAAGGAGGTGACTTGCACAAGTGACTTGCTCAGGGTCACATACAGTGAGTCAATGGCTGAGCAGGGATTAGAACCGGGGACCTCCTGGTATCAAGCCCTTTTCCTTAACCACTGGACCACACAGCCTCCTGTTGACAGAGAATATTTTATAATGAAAATTGAAATTTGCTACTGTATAACCTGTATTTATAGAATACACAAGTGAGACCTGTGTGGCAAAATGGATTTGCAAGACAGGTACGATTTATGGAATTATTTCACGAGCCGTAAACTGTTTAATGGATTTATCAGGTTCATCATTTCGACAATGTTTAGGGAATTTGAAAATCTGCCCTATATTGGGAAAATTAATAAATTATTATGTTTCTCAACCTTTTCGGGGGAGGAGGGAGGATGAGAGAGGGGCTGAGAGAGAAAGGGAGGGAAACGAGGGGGGATGAGCTGAATTATGTAGTTGCCATGGCAATAGTAGCCGAGTACTGCAGTGTGAAATCATTTATCAGTTTAATGAGCTGTGTGCGTGTGTGCGAGAGAGGGAGAGAAGGGGAGAGAAAGGGTGAGACGAAACAGAGACAACAAGGAAAGAGAGGGAAGAGCTGGGGCCAGGGGTTCACAAACAGTTCCTTCTCAAGAAGTCGATTTATCACCCAGAAACAACCTTCTGGGAACTGGACACCTTCTGGGAAGCAGCCTTGGCAAATACATTTTTAATACTTACAGCCAGCCTATGGCTGTGTCAATATACTCACTGAATCACTTATGCTGTGCAATAGCATTCTGTGTCAGTCCTTTCATGTGAAGGCTTTCGAATCGTGTGGGTGTTCTCAAGCTTTTTCTCATGCACAACAATTATGTCAATTATATAAATTCCCTGTGGCTGCCACCACAAAATAAGGACAAAAAATAAAGAAAGTAGATCACCAAGACTAATGTATATGTGAAACAGCGGGACATGCATAACACAAGGAAAGGGTCGTCCGTCTACCCCCTCATTCTTCAAGTCGTACTAAAGATAGTTCAACCAAATCTGAGTTACATTTTAATCATAACTATCCTTCAAGCAAAAAAAAATATATAATTACTGAGTAAAATTATTCAAACGATAACGGTCTGAAATATTTAAAAGAAAACCAAAATACTAACTACATTAAGTGGGTCTATATTAAATCAGTCCGAGTATTATCGATTGGTACTCCATAACTGTGTCAACACGAGAACTATTTGTTTTGTGCTGTGCGATTCATTTGTATTACATTTAATTAATACCTGCACATGTTAAAGGGAATTAGTCGTTACATCCAAGTATTTGCACTGCCCTACAACAGACCCCTCATTGTCAACTGAAACGCAGTGGACTGCTCTTGCACGCAGCCTATCTGCGGTGCTTGTCTCTAAAGCACAAGGGCTTTGCCAAACTGGCTAACTTTGAAATCCGAATCCTTTACTGTGGTTCTGTCCCTGGACTGCCAATTGCAGGAGATGCAGGTTTAAAGGACTGGAAGTGTACTTCATTATTTTGGCATATATACAACGGAACCAAGGGAAGGCTAAATATGAAAGTTTAATGAGTGCAGTACTGGTACCACCTTCGGGTGCTATTTTGAAGCTGTAACATGATTAAAGCTCTAAAACTTCCTTGAGAGAAAATGTGCCATCAGAGGCACCACTGCAGAAACCTCCACTTTTATCTGAAATTCAAAATGTGTCTTATCTGTAATTCTTATTATCAGGAGTCTAAGCTAAATGCTTACCATCAGTTTGTATTGACGTTACTGTAACACTGAAAATTAAATTTCTATTACAGTGCAATGAAAAGTATTATACATTGAAAAGTGCCAGAAAAATACAGTTATAAGTGAACTTTCTAATATCCTTTACACTCAGTTTTTTTAATCAGGGCAATTTTTATTCCGATTCACAGTTACTTGCATGTTGTGCTTCCCAGCCTCTCCATTGATTCTACCCAGGCCTCAGTGTTTGGCTGCAGGTTGCACTTGTTAATAAAAGCTGGACTTCAACGGCCTTGCCATAGACACTTCACACAGAGATGCTTTTAAAATGAAACCAGGTGAGGAATCTTTTTTCTAGAAGAACCTGTGTATTATTGCACGGTTTTAACCGAGGCCGCTAGAAAGAGAATCCTGTTCAGTTTATAAGGCTACTCTCTCAGCATGACAGGTCTCTCTTCTTCGATCAGTTGTAACTCTTTTCTAAAGTGCTGGATTGTTTTTCACAGTTACTGTTCTCAAAATTGATGCACATCTCTGCCTGGGTTAGGTCCTGACTTTGCAATGCTTTGTGAAACACATTAGTTGTGATGGAGCCACTATTTCCATGCTAAACAGAAAGCAGGAAAGCATTCTAGTTCAGCTTCTTTTTTTCAGAATTCTAATTATATAACTGCTTTGAGTTTGTGTAACTCTTTCTGACTCTCCTCTCTCACTCCATACCTATCCTTCCCTCTCCGTCCATTCTCTCTCCTGTTCAATTCACCTGTACTCTCTCTTTCTTTCCCCAGCTACTTCTTTCCTCCTGTCCCTGATATACCCCCTTTCTACTCTTTCTCTATAGCCTTGTCATCCCTCTCACTAAATCTCTCCTCCTAAACTACCTTTTTCCCCCTCTCCTCCTCAATCCCCCTCCCTTTCTCTCTCTCTTCTCTCTCTCTCTCTCTTCTCTCTCTCTCTCTCTCTTGACCTCCTCTTGCTGTATCCCTCTGTGCTGCTCCCCAGCTCACTCTTTGTTTCTCGCTCTCTCTGCCAGACAAGATAATTAGCTCTCCTCTGATCAATGTGTAGCAGCCCCTCAGGGCCTCTATACTGGAATTACAATCTCTCTGATCTCCCTCCTGCCAGTGTTATGCTTTGATGGGGCTTGGCTCTCTCTCAGAGGGGCTGGGTTTAACTCCTGTCAAAGTCCAGACCTGAAAGATACCACTGGCCCAGCCTCACAGGTACCACAGAAGGTTGTGATTGTGATGCTGAGTATTCTAATACAGTACAAGGTAACCGCTACCTTACTCTTAGGTGTCTGGAATCTGACAATATCAACACGTACGCTCTATGACCATAACTTCAAAAATCTCTAAAAGAATTCTAAAAGTCTACTTTTCTGCACTTTGCCCTGCTGTCACATCCTGTACAGTCGTATTATCATAATATATATATATATATATATATATATATATATATATATAATATATACTGCTATCTATTTCAAATCCGAATTTCTGTTTTTTCACGTAATATATATGCATATCTATATGTAATAATATATATATATATAATAGTTTAGGCTTACAGACACAAAAGTCAGGAAATGACAATGAAATGAATCAGCATAGTGAACGCATGGAGATGCCCAGCGAGGTATGAAAAAGCATATCAAGAAACATGGCAAAGCATGGTGAGCTACAACAATAAAGAATCATGCATAACGCACACGAAAAAACTGTAAAGGTAACTGAATCCTGCAGTATACTCTTTGCACTCAGGGTTGTGTGAAACCTTGCCGCTTCCCCATACACTCGTTGACAAGGCCGGGCGAAGTTCTTATTCATCAGTGTAACAGAGAAGTGCCAGGTTGCCTTGGCAACTATCAGGTCCAGGGGCAGAGAATTATGTGAAAGCATAAGAAAACAGAAGAAAATTGGCAGAAATTGCTGAGTGCTGCTATTGCCCTGCGAGCGGCGATGCAAACCGCGCTTTACAGCATGAAGACAAGCACAGGCTGCTGTTCAAATAGCTGCCCTCCTTGAACATAGATCTGCTTGCCAGTAAAGACACCACTGCCTGGACTGTCCACAAATCAAAGAAACGCCCATCTGAAGGGGTATGGTGTACTGAGTTTGGCCCTTAAAGTTATTTTTAATATCTTTTCTTTCACAATTCAGCAAATTTATGGGGCTTTTACTGATGAGCAACACATTTTGGTTATCTAAAATTGTAAACGTATATGATGGTTGTTCGTAGTGATTTGTGCAGTAGCCAATCACAGCATTGACAGAGTGCCATTTTCTGACGTTACATGGGCCACGTTTTAGTACGGGTACCACGTTCTGACGGTGTGCCACTTTCTGGCCTGACACCGGTAAGATTTGTCTAAAATGCAGTGTATAGTGAGAATAGAAGTAAAAAATAATATTTTTTTTAGGTTTAATGGCAGTACAATCTTGCTTTTTGTGATTTATAATAAGTTAATTCATTGTGTATCTTTAATTAGATAAACAAACCCACTACTTTCCACTGTGCAGTCCAGCGCTTTCTTTCCTTCAGAGCTCCTCAAAGCCACCACTTCCACACTGTGCTATATTGACGAGATAGAGGCAGGATTTTCCATAGGCCCTCCAGCTGGCATTATCAAGCCTTCATTTGGCAGTGGGTGTGGGGATGTATTAACTAGCTATGTGTATCTAATCAGTGTTAATTGTGTTACCCAAAGTGCTCTCCTTCCATCTGAATATATCACGAGCAGAGGGCATAGCCCTGGCAGTGTTGCCGGCGCTGAGATCAGTGTCTGGAGGGTAAGTTCTAGGCTGGACAGTGGGAGCCCAGAGAATTAAGGTAGAGGTGAAGATTTCGAATATATGATATTTAACACCAACAAGCTGTAAACTGCAAAATGAGTTCTGATCCTGGACTATGAAACCAAACAGCAATTTAAAAAATAAATAAATAAATAAATATGAAATTGTAGAATAGGCTGCCACTGCAGCTCACATGCACCCTCTAGTGTTAAAAGAAAGAAAAAATAATAATAATGTAAATTGCTATCGCTTAGCAATGATCATTGGCTAATTCCACACATTAGTGCATTTTTTCATTCAAATATCTGTTGACTATAAAAAATGATCGCTCTTTCTTGTCCATTACTTTCCACTTTTTACAACCAAGAAATCTTTTTTTTTTTTTAAGTTTTAAAAAAAGACGTAATTGTAATACAGTCCTGTTCTAGCTCTGACGAGCAGAATCCCGCTAAATTACTATGCCTATCATTGAAAGGGATTCAAGCTAATAAAACAATTCCACTTTCCTGACATGCAACCCCATTCATCAGAAAACACAGACATGGCCAGTTCACTATTGACAAATACATTGTTCCAAAGGGTCCCTGCAGCTATCTACCACCATCTAGTGGTGAAATGACAAGGATGCAAAACGTTTGTTCACCTTCCATAACTAGAACAGAACAAATGTTTGTTTCTCAAGACCACCTGTCAGTAAACACTTTGAAAATATAATGCAATGTGCTTTTATTTACAAGTCTTCAAACACTACCTCTTGTAATCACTAGAGGGGGCAGTTGCCTGTTGCATCTAAGCAGTTAACCCCTTATGGTGTTGATTAGAAGAAGAATCAGGCTTCAACCTTTTCATTTAGAACTTCATTCAACAGAAGTGTCCATCCATTATCATTAACCACTTAATCCTTTAGAGGGTTGCAGTGAGCCAGAGCCTAACTCAGTAGACACAGGGTGCAAGGCAGGACTACACCCTGGACAAGACAGTAGTCCATTGCAGGGCACCAAACACAAAGCAATTTAGAATGACCAATCAACCTTTGGACTGTGGGAGAAAACGAGAGTACCTGGAAAAAACCCACGCAGACAATGCGAAAACATACAAATTCCCCACAGACAGACCCCTCTTCCAGAATCAAACCCATGACCCTGGCACTGTGAGGCAGCAGTGCTAACCACCATGCCACCGTACTGGCCTTTCAAAAAATTTTATAGTTTTGTAACTTGTAATATTTAAAATATTTCCACTGCTAGGGATACACAGTCTAGTACAGAGAGCTGCTCTAGATGAAGGAGAGGCTGCTGTAAGGGGCTGGGTATTGTAAGGACTATGTAGGAGAATTTTGAGATATTAGCTTACTGTTGTATGGTACCTAGGGTTAGGAACACATGCCACTAACTTGAAGTCTGTGCTATTATTCATGATGTTTCATGAGCGCTAAAAACATTTTCCACTGCTGTAATGTGTAATGACCCGATAGTTTAATAATTACCGGTACATTAATGAACAGCACTTAATATGCTCTGTGTTGGTATCGCACATAAGAAATTCAAGAACGAGAAAAGGCCATTCGTTCCACCTGTGCTCGTTCACTTTGGTGCCAGTGTGGTTCGTTAGCACTCGGGAGAGGAAAAACAACCCCCCTAACAAGGTTAGTAAGGGAAATGAAACCTCTGGGAATCTGTGGCTAGACAGACCGCCCTTCCTCCAGAGGGCTAGCTTAAGGTCTTATTGTGGTCACAGAGAGGGTTATACAGTATTATTCATGACAGCATCCAGTCTATTCTTGAAGGATCCGATAGTCTCTGCTTCAACAACTCTGCCCTGGAGCCTGTTCGAATGGTTCACTACCCATTCTGTGAAAAAGCTCCTTCTCCACTCAGTTCTGAATATGCCCTTCAGCTTCAACCTGTGGCTCCTGGTTCTCTTCTCTGCGACATGTGAAAATTAATTCTCAGCAGTTACTTTGTTAAAATAAAATAGCAGATGTAAATATTAAGCGTGCCCAGCTGGTTGTGCGCAGGTGTGTGAGGAAGTAGTTTGCATGTGTCGAGGTGCAGGGCTGCAGTGAAGGCACCTCTCAGAGGGTTTGATAGTGCAGGGTGGACCTGGCCCAATGGTTAAACGACTGGAACAAGCCCATTAGATTGCCCTGTGGGGCTGGCTAATACTCCCCTGTGTTCTCAGTGTTCATTCTGAGAAACCACTGGGATGAATTTTTAAAGCTTCCACTGCTGACCGGAGTGCTGGAAGTCTAGAACGGGTCAGAGGGGAGCAGAGATTCTATGCATTACAAAGAACTCACATAAAGAGAATGCTATAGTCCTGTCATGTTTAGGATACATAAATATTGCATGTCTGTATGTGCCTTCTAGACCCTCAGCTCTCTGCAGTCACACTTAGATATTGGGTATACTAAACATGCTGTTAGCTTGCAATCCCTCACCACATCCTGCAACAACCCTCCCCCAGCAGCTCGGGAGACCGAAGGGTCAGTGGGCGTCTTCCGATCCCCAAACCAATGATCTCTTTATATCCAGGAGCTGGACGGCGTATGTCGGCCCCTGTAGGATAAAAACCAGCCCTGCAGCTCACCGGGCACTGGCGTGGGAGTGCCAGAGCCAATGCTCCCTGTGGACTCCCGGGACTGCATGACTCACCCTGCACACCACGCGGCCAAGTCTTTACCAAGTGAGTCCTTCCGGAACCCCACTCTACCACATGGCTTTAATCAAGTTTTCTTAAAGTATTCTTGCTGGCTGGCGAAACTGTCTGTGAATCCAAAATCTATGCGGTGAAATCATCATGCACACAGGTGCATCCTGTATTGCTTAACTCTGCAAAAAAATAATCAAGATTTGCAGCACGAGAAATAGTAAGTAGCAGGGTTTCGAAAAATATAGCCTCAGGTCTCAGGACTTTGAGCAGACAGGCTACTCTAAATCTCCGATCCGATCACAGCTATTGTCAGTTATCTATTAGTAGCAACTACACTTACAATTTCTCTGAGAGATGATAAGGCAATCTAAACGTTTAAATCACAACATGCTCTATATTAACAGATTAAGAAGTTGATGTCAGATTTCCCTTTATTTTCTGCTCAGATTGAAAATCTTCTAATATTTTTGTAACTGTTTGTTGGCTACCTCTGATCAAGCTGAGTATACTTTCTCTTGCACTCTTTGTATGCAGAGCTGACACAACAAAGCGTGCATAAGAAATACACTTTCATCTAGCTAAGAGGTAGCCACTGATCACTTCTAAACACAGTATGAGTAATACCCTCTCCACGCCCCCTGCATAATGCACCATCAGCACACTTTGAAACCACATGACTCACTTCATTCAATGAAGTGTTTCAAAATACAATAATAACACATTATATAGGTAGTTTGAATATGGTATACATCCCACCTAGGTCTGTAGGTGAACTATTAGGAGTAATTCATGTTTATATAGGGGAGGAAGTATTTATTTAAGGTTTGCTCCTGGCTCCTGATCATTACCATTCTGTAACCCAGGGCAGAGTTCAGGGCCAGTGCGAGTTTCTAATTCAAACCCGGCTGTTTGAAAGGGGGATCAATCTGGCAGAACACAAGCAGACCGTGCGCAGGTCCTTCTTGTCTCACACTCTGCTCACAGTCTCCTCTTCTCTTCCAGTAAACAGACAGGGTGCACTGTGATTGGTCACACTGAGTACAGCAACAGGAAGTGAGCAGGCAGTGGTGCTGTCCACACAGAACAAAAATAGCAGGGCTCAGATTGCTATAGCACAACGGACCCTAATTTAACAAGGCAAGACACAAATTCAGAAGGATTTTGATCAGTATAATAGAGTAACATAGTAACCTACCTTGTCAATTCAAAACTAGAGCTATCAGTATGGCGTATGTACAGAATAGCACAAAATAAAAATGTCTAGTTTAATGAAAATTGGGTAAATGGTATTTATAACCTGGCTGTCATTAGATAAGCAAATGAGGTTTACTGAAATTACCAATGTGGCATACCTACTTGTGTTCTGAAGATACATGTAAAAATATAAGCGTGTCATTCAGATAGATAGATGTACCCCTACAATATGATGCTCCCAATAACTAAATAGTGGTAATACCATGTTCCAGGGCAATTTACTAGGCACTACAGCGTAACGAGGTATGGCGAGGATTAATAAGAGGTAACACGATCGATTAGGAAGCCTAGGTTCACACTCCTGCAGTAGAAAAACAAAGTTTCAACTCTCCAGTAACATTCTCGTGTCTCTCGGGGGAAATGCATGACAGTTATCTCATTGTGGAATGCGTTGGTTAGCACGTGATCTTAAAAACAAAGTGTTGACCATTTGACTCCTAACTCCTGTTTATCTTTCACTCTCTCAACGCCTCCTTTGTTTTGCTTCTCACTATCCCCGTCAAAATCCTTTTCCTCCCCCATTTTCCACCCTCCCACTGCAGGTTCCCTCCCTCAAATTCTCCCTCTCTCCAACACCCCTATATCTCTCACTTCCCCTCTTTTCCTTCCCCCTCTCTCATACATACACAACCACTAGCAGCCAGCTCCCTCTCCCTCCCCTCACACACCCGCTGTACCGCCCTCTCTATCCAGCAGGGGGCTTCTCCCTGGATCTCCACACAGCTGGCATTGCATTAGCCACAACAATAATAATCGCAGCACAGCATAGCTTAGCAGCACATCCCTAGAACTCCAGCTAGCAGCAGACAAAAGGCAGAAAGGGGCTGGGATGCTGGAAGTGAGGAGCTAGCTACTCACACACCCTCTCTCTCTCTCTCTCTCTCTCTCTCTCTCTCTCTCTCTCTCTCTCTCTCTCTCTCTCTCTCTCTCTCTCTCTCTGATCAGGGTCTGCTCTCACATCAGGAGGGCTAGAAGCTCGCAGCTACACAGGAAAAACAATTCCTTGCCAATTCCTCTGATTTTCATTACTGGGAAGGGAAGCGGGGCTTGCAAAGGAAAGAAAACTATACCCCTGCCTGCCCCAGCCCATAGGCTCCACCGATTAGCCAGTGAAGACTCAAGACTTTATCAGAGGATAAAAAAAAAAAATACAAAATCTGCAATCAGAAGGAGAAAGCAACAGCAGGATTCATGGAGTGAGTGAACATTTTTTGCATGCTTTTTTTTTGATAATGCTGTTCTTCAATTTGCAAAGGAGAAAAGTAGCTGCCCTTTGATTGTATTGAATTTGGATCACACAGTTTTTCTGGTGTCTGTGTAATATTATTATTATTATTATTATTATTATTATTATTATTATTATTATTATTATATTGTTATTATTGTTATTATTGTTGTTATTTATTTATTTATTTGTTTGTTTATTTATTTATTTCTCTATTTATTTATTTATTTTTAGTGTTTAGTTTTTAGAAATTGTTGGTAAATTAAATGCCGTGGTACTTATAATGACTGAAGGCATCTTTGGATCTAGCTATGTTTGTGTGTTGTTTTAAATTTGGAAATGCATTTTGGCATCTGCAGAAGATCAGTTAGTAACCCTATTTGCTCATTCTTATTTGAGGTGTGTGTGTGTGTGTGTGTGTGTGTGTGTGTGTGTGTGTGTGTGTGTGTGTGTGTGTGTGTGTGTGTGTGTGCGTGCGTGCATAGTGGAGTGTGCTCTCTTCCTGCGTACAGCATAGCAACAGCCTGCCTTGGACTTAAGGATAGGAAATTCAGAGGAAAAATTCAGTTGGTTTTATGGCAACTGAAGCACAGAATATATGGAACTATTCCTATATATATATATATATATATATATATATATATATATATATATATATATATACATGTTTTGTGTACATTTTCAGTATGTATTTTCTTCAGCTATGCTGCTATGAATATCTCTTTCTATCTATCTATCTATCTATCTATCTACCTATCTATCTGTATACATTATGTTGAATATATATATTCAGTTTTTTATATATTTTTTAGAGTGGTATATTACAATAATGTCCAAAACATTTTGTCATGGAATTTCACAGCATTTTAAAAGGGATGCAGAGAATGATGTATTTGTCTGGATTCATTTGTACATGAAGCAATTTGTGTGTGTGTGTGTGCGTGTGTTTGTGTGTTTGTGTGAGCGTGCGTGAGCGTGTGTGCATGCACAGGCTTTCATTCCCTCAATATGCTATTGACAGGGATGTACTTTTCCAATATGGCTGTGTGTGTGTGGGGGGGGGGGGGGGGGGGGGGGGGGGGTGAGTGTGTGAGTGTGTGTGTTTGTGTGTCCGTGGGCGTGTCTGTTGGCTTGTCTATACGATTAGATTGGAAATAATGAACACACCTATCAAATACATAGTTTGAATGCATTTTTGCTGTGTGGCTTTCGGTTTGTAATGATCTGTGTATATTATTTAAAAGATGCAGACATAAATTGTGCTGCTAAACTGCTGGGACTGAATAACTGCAGATGGAGCATTTATTACTCATTTAACCCCCCCCCCCTCACACTCAATAAATATATTCCTTGAGATCCTACTTTACTTACTGCAGTGCAAGACTAGTACTGAACTTCATTTTAACAGCATTACGAGAATACATACCACTGCACTTCCGACAAGACTTTCTCACTGAAATCTTTTACATACATCTGAGGTTTATCTATTCAGGGAGATCAGGATATGTAGCCAGCAAAGTGGTCTAATTGGGTGAAAAGGCCGACTGCATGCCCCACCCTCAGAGAGTCTGTATTCAGACGCAGGTTCAAATTCTTGTTTAGTAATTTGTGAATAATGTGTCTGAACACTGTGCTTATGTATGAGGACCACGCAATAATGGATTATTGTGAAATCATCAATAATTGGTTTACTATTCATTATTTATTATGATCGTATTGTCTGCGTTTCAGAGGCCCTACGAGATGTAAATATATCCCTTTAATTCAGCCCCCCTCTATTGGGGCAGAATGGTATGGCTTTATTTTAAAAAGCCAACACTGATCAGTCAGAAAAAGAGTGTGGGAGGAAGAGCATGAAATAGGGAGAAAGTCACAATTATTGGGAGTTAAAACATGATTTAGGATCATCATCTGGTAATCAATAACTGAAAAACGTTTCTAGGGAGAAAGGAGTAAGTGTGCTGTAATATCTAGGTGGTGTGTGTATGGGTATGTTACAGCTTTTAAGAAATTGCTTGTGTTGTTATTGGATTGGTCTTAGTTTCTTCCCCATTCTCTCCCCCCGAGCCTCAGTTAGATTAAGACATGACAGCTGAGAGCGGGCGTATGCCTGGCTGCCTGTTTCTTCCCTTGTGAGTTTAATGCAATTGAGAGCTACAGGTTCTAGCCCTGATTTTATTCAGAGTGGACACTTATTCAAAGGCAAATGGCTAGACTCTGGAAGCATATCATTTAGTATTATACATAGTCATAATATATATGGTTTGAGAAAACAGTTATTTAAAAACAAAAAAAAAAACAAAAAAAAAAAACAGAGGACCTTCATTAACCAACCAGCTGCTTTCCCTGATGACTGACATGCCTCACAGCCAGTGACTTAGACACTGCGTAGGTCAAATGACATTGGAAGTGAAATAGTGGCAGATTATCTGGAAGTAAAGGCATGCAAATGAAGAACTTTCTTTAATCCAGTGATGTACAAGATTTTTTACATGATAATATGGGTCTGAAATAAATATTTCAAAACTGCGCAGGTAAGACCAACTAAATAACGACAACCTTGTTATTAAGTAGATATTCAGTAAAAGCACACTCAGGGAGAGCTTCAGTGAATGGGGGTGTAAAAGGCTCCCAGATATGCAAGTGATGAGCAAAGGTAATCAACAGCATGATAAAAAATGCCATTGCATATTCAATCAACTTAACATTGTCATGTGCTGGGATTTGCACGCACAGTATATGCGTCAGGCTGACTGAGGACTTTCTTTAGCACAAGGTATGAGAACATCATAATCTGGAGCTATACGAAGGCACCCTGTCTGTCTGTCACACCTACATTTTTACACATATCTACAGAAGCGTTTATCCAATTGTGATGAACCTTCCCCAGTTGAAATGTCTTGGTAAGATTTGTTTGAAAGATGTTCAGTTGTGTAGATGGTACTGCTTTATAGTGCCTTGCTCCTGTACGACTGGTTTCAAAAACATCAGAACACATTCAAGTAATATAACCCACAAACAGGGCACCTGGGTAAATACAAATACTGCCCAAAAAAACAATGTGCCAGTACTTATTTACAATGGGCAGAGTCAATTAATTTCATTTTCTGTTAACGTTTTCTTTACTCAAACCATGTATACATCAGTACCACAATACAAGCTGCACACATTCTAATGCACATTTTCCAGAAAAACAATTGCGATTTAATTTTTTTGAAACTGCTTTGGATAACCAGTCTGAGCACTGTAAAAAAAAAATTCCAAACGCACATTAAATATTGCAACCTTTTATTTATTTATATGTAATTCTTAACGGCACATTAAAACAACCAGTGGTCGATTTTATCTCTCTT
Source organism: Polyodon spathula (assembly GCF_017654505.1). Classification (NCBI taxonomy): domain Eukaryota; kingdom Metazoa; phylum Chordata; class Actinopteri; order Acipenseriformes; family Polyodontidae; genus Polyodon; species Polyodon spathula. Next base: position 2,663,362 of record NC_054560.1, read on the forward strand.
AATTTTGGACATTTCAACCCTCAAATAGCAATACTGCAATGGCGATAATTTTTTTTTTTTTTTTTAAATCCATTATCTTTTTAAAATGTTCTTTTACAGCAATTAACATTTGAAGCTGAAATTCTTCATGAAAAAGTCAAGCTAACAAAAATGGGAAAAGAACATGGAGTTACAACGAATTTCTAAAATAATACACTAAAAGAATAGATGCATTATGAATGCTAAGCATTTGATTAATTGGAAACTATTTCTGAAAGGAGAAACCATACCCTGATCAAATACGTAATCATCGAACCATATATATACCCTCTTTCATCTACGGCCCTTATCGTTTTGCGTTTGTTTGCTCACCCTCCTCCACTGCCTCCTCCCTGCAGCGTGCCTCGTCTATGGGGATTGTGGCCCCAAGTGCCACTTGTCCTCTCTGCTGGCATTAGTTTAATCTGATTCATATATTTAATCTTTTATAGTTTTTCCAGCACAGAGGCGGTTAACAAGCTCCAATAGACAAGGCCATGGGTCAAATCCAAATAACATTTATCTGTTAATTCAATAAATTATTAATTTCATTTCATTGGTGGTTGTCTCCTTTCTGAATTATGCATTCAGCTGATACATGCTTTTGGTATTACGAATGCATTAAGCAGTCAATTAAATGGCATGCTTTTTGGCTGTACGAGAATTCTTTTTAGTGTCAAACCAGTTTTGACAACAAAAAGTAGAGCAACTCTTTGAATTCATAGAATTCTGACTGGGCAAGACAGCAAGATTGGTTTCCAGTGAGAACAGACCCATGCTGGCTGAATAGTCTAGCCACACCTCAGAACTGCAGGGCAGGGGCCAGGGTTTCAAACAGGAGCCCCCCCCCCCCGTCTCCCCTCCCCCAGGAGAGGCTCAGTTTATAGACGAACTCCGCAGGAAACGAGAGGAGGGGGGTGGGAAACTGCAGGCTTGCACTTCTGTCCTGTCCAGCATTGTTTTAGGTACTGTGCTACATGATAGTATATACAGCTGACCCTCACTGGCTGTTTATTAGGACCATTTGCTTGGGATCCACCAACCATTTGCATATGTATACATGGTACTATGAATCCTATGGAAGGTTGATTCACCTCTTGGGTGTACCTGAGCATTGCTGCTGATCAAGTCCATAACCACCCAGTGCTGAATGTCTACCCCTTCAAAATGATAAGGCAATTTGTCAACCGAGCTGGGATTGTGTGGGATTTATATCAGGAGACAGGCTTCAGACATTTTCCTTGGCTAGCACACACTTCTCAGACCTCAAGTATCTATGTGATGAATCAAGGGCTATGATCCTCTGCCTACCCAGTTGTGGGGGCTATTCTTCTGGAGGAATGAGTCACAATTCTGCAAGACAGTCTTGTGGAATCTTGAAGCCAGTCATTTCCATCAGCAGCTAAAAGACCAAACCGGTTTGAATTGGGGCTTGGTCAGCCCTAGATGGTTTCAAATTATTATACATTTCTATCTGAACAGTGGAACCAGTCTCTAAAACTCAGTCTCGTCCAGTACCAAACCAGCGCTGCTGCCGGTTCCATCTGCAGTCTACACAGTCTTCACCCAGAGAGACATAAAACACGAAGGTCTAGTCAGGGATAGGGAAGCACCTACCAACCTAGCCCCTTCCACAGTCTGCTGACAGATAGCACAGGGCCTTTACTCTCCAGCACTGTGAGGATCTGTTCCTCAGCTCCTAGAATGGCATGCAGCCTCACAGTGAGGTTCTTACACTCTTTCACATCAGTTCTTTATGGCTTGTTTTTATTATATATGTTTATGTAAAGTGCTCTATGATGTCTACATGAAGGACCCTATAAAAAAAAAAAACCCTTGTACTGTATTCTATTTAAAAGAAAGCACTGTTACAGGATTAAGGTAATTTTCATTTCCACATGAAGAGCTGTGATAGAAATCTGGTTGGAGCAAGCAGGTTTTGTAATTCGGTAATAAAGAATTGCATCTTAGCTAGGCCCCCGAGGTCAGAAACTTGTTAAAATGCACCTCCACTCTCCGGCTCTTAATCTTTCACCCGGGTAGTCAGCAGCATCGAGTCACGCGCCGCTCTCCTGTGACTCACCTTCGCTCCTCGCATTGCCGTGGTGACAGGGAAGCTGGGGGTCATTGACATTAAGAGGTCAGAATAGACAGGAAGCTCTAATCAGCTGACCAGGAGGAGCGTGAGAGCTCAACACATTGAACCTACAGCTCTGGCTGCCAGGGGAATGCTTAATCGCATGGCAAAATTCATTTCTACACCACTAGTATATTTAATACATTACACAGCAGCAACTCAACACTATCAAATTCCAAAATTCTCAATTCAAAAAAAAAAAAAAAAAAAAAAAAATCTATTTTATTGCTGATTACTGCTGCAAATCTAGTCCCTTTTCTGCCTAAGAAACCGCATCTTCTCTCTTAGATTTCCTTTTAAAAGAAGTCTCTCTCTCTCTCTCTCTCTCTCTCTCTCTCTCTCTCTCTCTCTCTCTCTCTCTCTCTCTCTCTCTCTCTCTCTCTATGCTGTAGAAAACATTACATATCTCAATATTTCTATTTATTAAATGGTTATTTCATCAAATCTATTTTTTTTTTCCCCAGAACATTTAATTTCGTACCATTGAATATGACATGGTATTTGTTCTGTATATTTTTTTCCTATTGTGGTTTCTGCTTGGGTCATTAGTGTGTCGTGATTAATAGATATTTATTTTGGCCACTTTCTACTATTAAACAAGACTCATATATTTTATATTCTGTGATGGAAAGTCTAAAGATGCTGAAACATGTTAAATATGATATATTTCTGTGTAATAAATGAAACCCATTGCATCACCCACAAGCTTTCCCACCTTTTCACAGCTTTTCTGTGTTTTGTTTAGAAGCTGCCCTGATTGCAGAAACAGGAATTCCCTTCTGAAAATAGTCATTAAGTCTTGTAAACAGTAATCCACGTAGGCAAACCCTTTAAGCTTCTCTGAATAGTTGTATTTCCAAATACTCCCCTTTAACATGTTGTAAACTGACAGGTATCACTTAAAACTAAAAGGAACCTGTTCAAAACATGATAACTACATTTTACAAAGGCTAATATCTTTGCTGATCATGGCTGGAGTTTATTTTTTTTGAGTCAACAGTATAGGCTGTTCAAAGATTTACTTTATGAGTACTCCATGGTCTCAATTTTGTTCTTAAACTTTGCAGAGTAAAATATATTACTTCTATAATACATTTAACTCAGAAATAAAAATAAGGGGTCACCAAATTTAGATATTTTTAAAGAAGGTAAAATTAAACAAGGACTTAATTATTTTAAACTATTTGCATGCACAGTATTCTACTCAAATATCAATGCAAATAAATGTTTTAAAGAAATTAAAGTGAATTAAAGTGATGAGCAGAGGTAATCAACAGCATGATAAAAAATGCCATTGCATATTGAATCAACCTAACATTGTCCTGTGCTGGAATTTGCACGCACAGTATATGCGTCAGACTGACTGAGGACTTTCTTTAGCACAAGGTATGAGAACATCATAATCTGGGGCTATATGAAGGCACCCTGCCTGTCTGTCACACCTACATTTTTACAAATATCTACAGAAGCGTTTATCCAATTGTGATGAATCTTCCCCCGTTGAAATGTCTTGGTAAGATTTGTTTGAAAGCTGTGCAGTTGTGTAGATGGTATTGTTTTGTAGTGCCCTGCTCCGGTTCAACTGGTTTCTGACCCTGAGAAGGTTCTTCTGTGACTCGTCTATGTCTCTTCCTCCCTCCCTCATGAGGCTCAGCCCCTCTCCTGAGGCAGGGAATAAACTCTGTCGCCATGGAGACGTTGCAAAGGCACTAGCCCAGTGAAGGCAGAGCTCATAAATCTAGACGGAGAGCAAAGCCAGGCTACGATACCTCTGAATTAGACTGGAATGAGCCTGAAATACAAGGAGATAGAAAAGCTAATTGCCATAGGCCTTATATACTCAACTGCATACGCTCTGGTTCTCTTTGCACCTACTCGTATTAACAATAATTTAGAGGTCAAATATCCCATTGCAAAAAAAAAATAAAAATACCAGAACAAATGGCTGGTAGAAGGTACAATCAAAACTTGTTATTTCTGCTTTTCACAGGCAAAAAAAATTATATACATAGCAAAAATATACATGGAGAGTAGGGACGCCCTCCTGCATATGTAGCACAACAAGTAGGTTTCACTTTTGTAACTCTTCTGTAGGCGCAATTTCTAAAAAACAAGATCCTCGGAACCCAGCATTTGACTAGATAGGGGGTTGGAAATGCTGCAGTGCAAAATACTATTTGTGATGTATTATTTATTACTCGGCAAAAAAGAACACGCACACCAACTGGGGTATAAAAAGGATTATCAGCAGACTCACATGGCCATCAGAGACAACAGAATCTGAATCACATATTCCAGTAGTTTCTCATTCATCCTGTTAATGTATAGGAACTGTTGTGGTACCACCTGCCACGTTGAATAGATATATGTGTCCTGATGGTAAAACGGGCTGCTGTGCATTGCTTTATTTTATACAACCCTCTAGGGGTAGGGCGACTGCTAACTGGTTGAACAGATCGATCGCTCGCCACTAAAAGCATATTCATAAATCATTCATTTGATAATGTCTGGTGCTCTATTTGTGAACACACTGTTTCATACCACTTTGCTGTTCGTGCACTGTAGTTACAGCTTGGAATTTTTTGAAAGTCATTTCTATGTTAATACATTTCAACCTCAACTGCACTTCAGTCCATGCGAAAACACACGTTCACAATTACTTCATGTGGCGTGAGATTAATCCTCTACCCGTTTCTGAGGTTGACTCTACATATTTTCAGTGTTATGAAAAATCTAACATGTGACCAAAGATGGCCCCCATAATGGGGTCATGTGACCAAGGGCGCTGTCAGGGGAAACAACCAAAACTGTTGTCCCAGGCCCGAGCTCTGAGGAGGGGCCCGGGCCCAGGCCCAGTCCTGGAGCTTAAAAACAAAAAAGCAAATGGAATATTGTAAAAACACTTATCCTTTGAGATCATGACAATATTTATTAACTCTTAAGCTATATTTTTGTCTGATAATTTTTTTGTTTTGGCTAAACAGTGCTGCAGTGTGCTCACTCGCACAGACCTCCTGCACGGTTCATCACACATGCATCGTGCTAGCACTGCACAAAGGGCCAGTTATTACTGGAGGTTAACAGCTTTAAAAAATGTATCATCATAAAGCTGTCTCTCAGATGTGGATAGAGAAAAAGGAGAAAGAAACAAGGGAATCGGGACTGAGAAACGAACAGCCTATTCTATTTTTTTTTACTCCTGCAAATCAGGCCAAAAATGATGTCCTTTCACAAGTAGAATTGAACAGCAGGCATAACAGCCTGGACGAAGACGCAGCCATCCTGCCAATTAGTTCAGACTTGATATCATTCAGGATTTTGCGAATAAGAAAGCACAGCATGTGTCCTACTGACAGCTTAGGGATCCACCAAAGATGATCAATTTCTATGTAAGCCATTAAGCACTTTTAATATTTTATATTGCAGATGTTATTTTGTTTCTTGGCATTGCAGTCATTGCAAGTTTTGGTTTAATTACAGCTGCTGTTGCATTTTATTGTGCACATGTATATAGTTAACATTTGGATGCTTTATTCTTGGTTTGAATCTGGATTGAAATTCTAACTTGTGAAATAATTATGGTACAGTGAAGCAAGATAAGGAAAATACATATTACAGTTCAACATATCAAATTACATATTCCTTAATTATAAATACAATAATACAAAACACATGTACAGTACAGAACACGGGACAGACTAAAACGAATGACTAAGGCCCTGTCCACACTACATAACTGATCTCGAGAACCGTACTCAAAGACGCTTTCATTAATCCACACTGAAGTATCGTTTCATGTTTAGTCAGGCTTTATACATACGAACACTATTAAAATAGTTTGGTTACAGTTCCTGGCAGCTCAATGGATTGTGGGACTTTCCTACGATAGTATCCCACCATGCACGTCTGTTTACAACCTTGCAAGTATGGAGCCTACGTGCATGGAAGACATAGCGCTGCTTGGCATGAATATTATGGGTTTGTTTATCAGCGATGGAGAAGGCATCAACGGTCTCGCCATAGGCAAGCTTTGCTATTTTTATGCCAAAAATATGACTACTAGTATTTGTAGTAGTTCTCAACTCCTTCAGGAGCCTGTTCTGAGTTCTGTATTTCTAATGTCCACGCACCAGAACATATCACAAAGCATTTGGGGATATTGGAGGATACACAAAAAATGCAGTTTGTTTTTACATTTCTGACACATCGCATTGCCTGATGCAATCTAATTTAGAACCAGACTCGAGACCAGCTCAGGGGCTTGTCTTGAATAAGGTTAGCTTAGACTCGAGTACGCTATTAAACGTTGCCTAGAGTTGACGCTAACCATATTTAGCACTTTTAAGCCCGTTTAAAGCAGCTAAAATGGCTTAAAAGCAGAGTTTGGACAGGGTCTAAAACCAGCACATGCTAATGTTGGTTGTTTTAAAGTTATATAGGCTGTTCTTACTATATGTGTTTGCACAAAGCTTTTTTGTTTTTTAATTTTTTAATCTAGTTCAATGCAACTAGGCGTTATGTTTTGTAGTCCTGGCTTTACGCTAAGGCCGTTCTGAAAAATAATCTTTAGCCTAGTGTGACAGCATTGTATTTTTAACAAAAACTTGATCCAGCCACAGTGAAGTTATTGACTTGAATTTGAGTGCTTTCTGGGTAACTTTAGTCGTGAGGTTTTAATACAAACTAATGTTGAAATTACATGCTGAGATAAATAAGCAACGCATAACCTTTCAATGACATCAGGATTTGTGTATTTGTTTGCTAGAATATTAATAATGCAGAGATATACATGCAGGCAGATATTTAGATGCCTACATGTATATCTCTGCATTATTTTGGTTATTTTACGCAGGCTTTAAAAAAATTTGTAAAAATCTAGAAGGGTGTTAACAGGGCAAATCCTGTCAATGTATTAAGTATTGATTTCTAGGTGATAAAGACATAAGACTTTGAGATACCGGCTTGATACTTGGTACACGGCTGTATTCTATGATTCTCTCAGTCATTTAAGGTAGTGACTTGATATTTACAGGGTTATAGAAATGTATTCCTGACCATGCCGTTGGCCATGCATACCGGACATACCCAAAAAAAACCAAAGATAAACAACTAAAAAAGAAACCAATGTCAGAAAATGTCGGGAGAATAAATACAATTTTTTGGAGGTTTAGCACACACTGTAAATCTTTCTGTATCTCTACAACTAATACAGTCTGTATTTTGCTTATGGAGTACTCTAATATCATCACTTAGCCATGACTGAGCTTTGTATTAGGGGTCTCTTAGAGATGTTTATTGGTTTCTCATTGTGTATAAAACGAATACCCTCATTAGATTAATCTTGTTTAGCCTGTGTAGTTTGTCTGAAGAGACAGTGACTTCCAAATGGATTAGGTGTTTGAAATAAAGCAGAAAACACGTTTTTATACAATTGGTTTTCCTTCCTTTGCTTGAAGCGGTCGTAATTAGTAATTGGTTGCTTCTTTTTTTTATTTGTAATTCAGCGCAGTAGACTTTTCCACAGTTTTCAATTGCATGGGAATACAATCTGAAGCAGCGATGGAATAATTACAGAAGCCGCGCCATTTGAGGCAAACCAGCATCAAGTGGAATTAGTGTTCTGTTCGCTGTAGTAAGTTAACAACCAAATCATCGATCCCAAGTTTCATCAGCAGGAATGATGGTGCAGACTATTTGCTGAAGATGAGTGGGGGGGTTTGGGGTGTCCACTTTCCTTATGAACATTTTGGACAGTTATTAATCTGACCTAAATCATTTAAATTACATTTTGAATCAATGCAATTTAAATAAAATGACATTGGTTAATTTAAAACGATATCACTTGCAGTGATCTTACATGCCGGTTGTATTTTGCAGGGATTTAGTTTTATTTAGTTACCCAATTTATGGCATGACATTAATTCCCAGGGCATCCACCCTCTCCAATTTTCAGAGCGATATTTAATGTTTTCAGGTGATAGTTCTTATTTCTCTGTAGCTGTACAGTAGTTGTTGTGAATGTTTATTCACACCTGAACCCTTGCTTGTAAGACATATATATTTCTAAATTGCTTGAAGTTTGAAATTAATTGAACTGGGTGAGAAAAGGAGAAATTAAGTTTTTAGATAGGAGTTCAGATTTTTCTTCTTTTTTTTTCAGGGTATAAAAGTGGTTTGTTTCTCGGTTCTGTACGTGGAATTGTCCTCATTCCAAAAAATAAAATAACAGGAGTTAATTATCGTGTCTAATTGAAATGTGGGGTGTTTTCCTAAGAAGTGCAGGCAGTCCTATGGACAGCTCGGGTCCTCAAGGTTTCTAGGCAGCCTGAAGGTCAGGTCTGCATTATTAACATCCATCTCCTCACACATCACAGCTATCCAGCCCACATTGAGCTCTGTATCACCACCAATAATGAATCAATATATCTTCAGTCAGGATATCTGTTGTGATAAAAACATTGTATTATAATAAAATTGCTTGTGTTTGGTGGAGGGAAACTCAAAGCACGGCAGATTGCTAAGAGAGGCGGAAACATACCTAGACTGAATGCTGCTCACGCTGATTGGTTGACGTGATAAAAGTCTAGAGAAACTGTGATTTTTACTGGTTTGTTTTTACTATGTTTTGAAATTAAAAACCTGACCATTTTAACAAAAGCCGTTCCAGTGTATTAGAAACAAAAAATAACCAATTGAGCTGTTGTGATTAATCTGGGTTATTAATTTGTATCTCGGGTGTAAATGACTGATGATATTTCTGTTGTGTATGTTACCAGTAAAGCCATGTACTGAACAGAGGTTTGAGGATACTGGCTTGGTTAAAAAGCAAAGTCAAATGAGGAAGAAATCAAGTTCAATTTAAAAAGATTTTCATGCACATTCTTTAAGAGCATATGGAGACTGTATGGAGATATACGCGAAATTCCATGTGAATTCTGGGTTTGCAGAAACTAAACATTATTCACGGTAAACTAGAGGACAAAGTTCCTGATTAAACTAAAATGCAATTTGCTCTATTTTTATAAGTCAAATAAAAGTCTTAATCTTATCAAACAAATCACACCTAGTAACGTTCATTTAATGCCTAAAATATATCCCTAAGGTGTTTCCAGTAATCTTGACAGTTTTATTTTTCTGTCACCAAATAATGACCTATGTTGATCAGATTGAACAAATGAGTGGCCTTTCAATAATCGCTGTGCCAGGCAGTCAGTGGGTCAGTGTACAGGATTCGAGGAGTCAAACCCAGCAAGCCCCACGCTTTTGAAGTTACTCCATGAGATTTAAAGAACTGGAAGATGTGATGTCAGTATAAAACCATATCTGGTACATAATAACGCTGTAATTCCTTTGAAGGCAGCGCTCTTGTGATTAGTAAGTTAACATAAAACTGAGATGGAATTACTGCCCTCTATGTTCAGTAGGGTATTCGTTCTTTGTTAAAAGTAGTTGTGCACAGGTTGATAAATGTCTCCGGTTTCTCGCATTCATATTCAATTTGTACATCGCTCAAAGTGTTTACCTTGTTGCAGCATTGTCAGTAGGCCTAATTTAACTACATTTGAAATCACACGTCATTCTGATCTGCGGATTTTGCCTGTTGGTTGTACAGCTGGCCTGTGGCAGAGTCGCGAAGACATAACACATCTCGTTATCTTACAGGAAATGAATAATAAAGTCATGTCGTTTTTACAGGTGCAGATGTTTAAAACAGTGTGGTGTGCAGGATGAGTCACACGGTCAGAGAGTGCAGGTTTTTGTTCTGGCTGTGCAAAGTTGCAGATTTCCGCTGGGAATTCCACAGAGAGCGTTGCATGTCAGCATTTTTTGTTTGTTTGTTTGTTTTTAAAAACACTGTACAGCTATGGCCAAATGCTTTGCATCACCCTATAGAATTAAGTATTTTTGCATCATGAAGTCGAATGAAACCTGCTGAATAATGTTACATTAACATATTGAATTGCATACCGCTTTGTCCAAATGTTTGTCTCACAATTCAGACGCATGTCTTGAGATGCCTCTCCCTTGGCTACCAGTCTTGAACTACTGGTGCCAAGTACAGGACAGGCTGTAAATGCTCACAGGGCTGCACCTTACCAGTCCTCATTCTTCATTTCAACAATGAAACTCCTCCCTGTACAGTAAAGGCCCTCCCTTCCCCCCCTGCCAGGCCCCCTCAGGCACTGATAACCCTCTCACATGGAAGAAACGTGGCTTCAAGCTGCCAACTGACAGAGCACAAAACACAGGCCGGCCTGGCAGAGCCGACACACACAGCCCAAGTGCCAGCCTTCCATCTCAGTGTCTGACTGATCCTTCCCAAACTGACATCTCTCGCCACTGCTGTCAAGAAGGGAAGAGCAGAGCAGACTGAGGCCTAGACCTGCAGATAACACACCCTATCCACCGCTCGGTCACGTCATGCTAGAGAATAGCTGCCTCCTTGCCCAGAGATATGCTAGCCTCATTTTGTTAGGGGAGCCCTTTTCCAAAAGCAACTTGCTTTGGGCACTGAAGTCAAGGTGTCTCCCTTAAGTCAAATCTAAATAAATATTTAAGCCGATAAATGTACAAAATACCAATAAATAAATGAAGACAGTAATATCATAGTGTTAGTATTAATGTATGGCTATAAAAGAAATAGAATGCTGATTATTATTTTAAGTCCTTTAATAAATGTCTCAAATAAGAGCGACTAGGTGAACACTGGCCAACGTTAAAAGGTTAGCTGTAGTAGGCGCATTTCTACTATTAAGAAACCATCAGTGAGTCATACAGTCAGGGTAGTGCAGGTTTGTGTCCTGGCTGTGCCAAGTTGCTGATCTTCGTTGGCAATTCCGCAGGGAGCCTCGCATTGTCAGCAATTTGTATTAGAAATAATAATAATATCAATTTGTTCAGCATTTTGAATTGTTTCAGATGGGTTTTTAGAAATGAAAGTTACCAGGAAGTTTGTTTTTACGCAATTTTAACAGTAAATAAAGCAATGCCTAAGGAATTGGGATGTCTGAATAATTTGTGGTGCCTCTGTAGTGCCAAAGGATTAACTTCGCTCTACCCTTTTACTGTGAATCTTTAAATAGGAGCCTGCAGCCAGCCGTGTGTTTTCACTGGAAGCAGCAAATGCTGAGTGCTGTGTTCATTCGGAAATGTGACCAGCCCCCCCCCCCCCCCCCCCCCCCCCCCATATCAGCTCTGTAGTCTGTGTCTGCCTGTATACTGACAGACACTCAGGATAGCAGGCAGGGATTGATCTGCAGAACAGCAAGGCCACAGGCATGCTGTATATCAGCCTGCAGTCCATCCCCTCACCCCATACCTCTGATAACTCTTATGATTCCAGAAATAACCAGTGAGACCTTATCCTTCGTGCTGTTCATTACTGTACTGAAAAAGAAAACCTTTTAATTGCCAGCGTGGGCAGTTTTATAGACCTACAGTTTGGCATCCTGTCCTGTACTGGCTGGTGAAGACGGGGTACATTATTTAAATTATCAAAATATACCTGCAAAATATTTTTAAAATAAATTACCGTCTGAGTAAAAAATATATGCTGGAATACGCTGGTCCTCAAAATGGGGGTTACAGATAATCATTTAGTTGTGTGAATGTAAAGTAATGACTTGAATTCACTTGCAAATACGATCATTTGATTGACAGGAAAATCTTTGCATACCCAAAAAGTCAAGCAGCCACTGAACTGCGGGGGTGCCTCCCTCATTCATGTCAATCAATGTCAGCTACCAATAGTATAAAAGCCAGGTGCATTTAAACCTCAGCTTGTGCCATGCTTTAAGTTTAGCTCCTCCTCCCCAGCCTTCACCTCATTTCCAGCCTCGCTGGGTATCAGAAGGCCTGCCTATCTCTCAGTGCAGGCACCCTGAGGTCACTGATAGGCGAGGGTGAGCGCCCAAACCAATGGAAAATACTGTGAAAATACTGCTTTTTTCAACCGTTTTTAATCTCTATAACCTGACTACATGTACTGTAATTCAGACTCTTCGTTAACTTTAAAAGACTTTCAATGGCAACATTTTTTCACAGTTACACAATTACTGTATATTTGCATAGTAATTACCTAGTAAATAATGCATAGATACAATGTACTTAATGCGTCATTTGTTTTGCATGATATAACCCTAACTCTAAACCTAACCCCAACCCTTTTCTGATTGTGTACTTACATATATTGTGCAAAAAGGTGTACACGTCAAGTGTATTGTAATTATGTATAATAACATTGTAATTATGTGTACATGTATTTACTATGTAAATACACAGCAATTAGACACTTGATGACTTGTATGCAGGGGATATCTTAAACCTTTTCATCTTGATCCAGGAATTTTGGATTTTGAGCTGGCGATATATTCTGCCTAAGAAGTTGCACTAATCCAAGTATGAATCTCATAAACCCCAAGTTAAAATATTGACTCAGAATCAGCATGAATTCATTGCTGCTGGTGAGAAATACATTGAAATGAATTGAAGGATTGTATATACAGCAGTGTGCACATTGACTAAAACACCCCATTGCTTCTGTAGTTTGATTTGTTGGGCATATGAAATCAAACCACAAAATAGGCAAATTAGTGATTGTCTAATTTAATTAGTGACTTTAATAGGCCACACGTGCAATTCATTTAAAATGATACGATAAAAGGAGCACCAAGCCACAAATGATAAAATGCAGGAGACTTTTTAAGAAGTTTAAGATGCCTAATTAAAGCACAAAGTGGTCTAACATTTTTACATTCACCACTGTTTACTGACCAAAAATTGAAATTCTCACACTTAGTTTTTCATGCAGATAGTTGTGTATATAAAGGATAGAGATGACAAATCTTGAGGTGTTCCAATGAATGTGCACACCAGTGAATATCACACTGAACTCTCTCAGGACGCTCACTGAGCCTGGCTCACAACAGCCTGATGGAATGGATTCTAAACTTGGGCACTGGGATTCCTTCCTCTGACAATCCCTCCAATTTCATGTTAAGAGTCACTTACAACTAATTACTTCCTGTGATGTAGGTCACACTCCACAGGTCTGGCTTACAATCAGACCACGTGACCTACAGCAGAAATGATTGTACAAATCCAGAATTCTGTTATAAAAATACCCAAAGTAAATAAGATTCTTAACCCATGAAAAGGGGTACAAGTAAACATATTATTAAAGTGAACAAGAAAGAATATAGGGCTAGTCTCCAATCCATTGTGTTTAGACAGAAATCCATTGTGTTTAGAATTGTATAGTGAAAAGAGAGCTTCCTCTGATCACGCGAGGGAGTAGATGACTGAGAAGATTGAGTGTCTCTCCTGTCTAGGGAATGTGGAGAGCAGATGCCGCTTATTTATATATTTATTTATTTAAAACATGTGTGTCTGTTTTCACAGGTGCTAGTCATTTCTATAAAATGCCTCCTTTACAAGGAATTCTCTGACCCTCGTAGGAATGACAGATATTTGTGTTAGCCAGACCATTCCCACATACCAAGCATGGGCTGAGCACTTTGAATATGCCCGCGAGATTCATCCCGGCTGTAAATTCAAAATTCAAGTAACATGACAAAAGTTGATTCCCACGGCCCATATCCGCGGCATGCACGTGGAAAATGCAAGTTTGACAAGCTAACAGATGCCCTTTATATATTCCCGAGAACATAAGCATCAAGGCTTGTCCCTTCCTACCACACCATTTGCCCCAACTAACAGGATCTCATTTAATAGGACAGTCTAATTGTTCTTCGTGTTTTAAATGTTGCTGTCACCAGGTCGGCTGCTCCATACATGTATAACTCTGTAAAAAAGTGCTTCCCACCTTCTGTTCAAAACCTACTCAGCTTCCATGTGTGCCCTCTTGTCCTATTCACGCTACATTTCAAGTAGGAACATGGGTTCACTTTATTTATACTATATTTATTTAAGATGTTAGAAACTGTTTTGTCTTTGCACTAGGATGAAGAGAGTTGATTCTTTTAGCCATACATTCGCTCATGCCATTAAGTAATGGAATCAGACGAGTTGCTCTTCTCTGTACCTTCTGAAGACTCTAATACTGCCAGCTGCTTGTGATAAAGCATGTCCAGAACTAGTTTCATTATAGTTGTAAAACTGTGACAATACTAAAATGCCTTATATGTTTTGAAAAAAAAGTAAAAAAATCTGTAAATGCTCCTATCCAAATTCCTATCAATGACAGCGTGCATATGTTGGTGCTTGCAGTATCTGGGAAGCAGTTCTGCTGGAGTCGTGGTTCTGTCCTGGTACTAAGATGTTTATTTTCTTTGTCTGTTTGCAGGATGTCTGACACGTTGATTCAGCAGGAGAGACTGCAGGCTATAGCGGTGAGTGACTTTCACATTTCAGAAGAATAGAAGAAAATGTACGAATGAGAGGAGGCCTTTTGGCCCACCAATGCCCGTCCTGTTCATAGAACTTTGCCTAGTAGAGTGGAATCCCAATGACTCAGTATTAATAACAGTAAGAGACCTTCCCCACTCTCTATGTAAAGAAGCATCTTCTACCCCATCCCTAACCTGAGCGGACCTTGATTTCTGTGCTGCTCTTAAGGTATTGACTAGGATTAGGTTTGTCAAGTCCTTTGAGAATTTTAAAGAATTCAAACAAGGCCCCCTAATTTTTCTTTGTTTTACAGTCTAAATAAATTAAATCTTCAGACTGTCATTTTTTCTTTAAGCCCAGGGATTAGTCTCTCCAAGGCCACCACGTTCAGAACTGAGCACCATGTTCTGAAGTCTCACCAGTGCATTATACATTCCCATCACAACATCCTTTGATTTCTATTATTTTGACTAACATCACAGAGAGCTACCTGTGGAGATCTGTCAGGATGGTGTGAGACTGAATCCCTGTTGGCAGAGTAGAGCCAGGGATAGGGTTACCAGCCCTTAATTAAAGCTGAAAAGTGGAGCTACAGGGGTTTGACAAAACAAATGGAAACATCTGCCATAACACTGTCAATTAATGTGACCATTCTTCAATGAATAATGCCTCTAATTCATTCACAACATGTATTGTGGGTGAAAAAGTTACAATACCTATTCATTCTGGCTGACTCTTACTCTGTGGCTCAAGAAACGCCTGGCTTTTTCTAGCAGCTGACTCGAATGAGTGTCAGATCGTTTAAGGCCACTTTTATACATTTCTATAATCCCCCAACCCAGACTAAGACCTGTAGTATCGATCCTGATTACAGAGGCTAGCTGATGAGGGCCCTCACTTTGCAATGTGATCTACAGGTTCGATCACCTGTGTTAAAAGTAGAATGGAAAGGGCTAAAAAAAATGATCATTCTCTGTGGCCTTTTATGTTATTTGGTTTTGTTGTTAAAAACAGTTTTAGCACAGCAGGCTTGAGTTCATTGTTGCTGTCAGCACAAGGCAGTTGTGAGCAAGGGAGCTCACACAGGTGTAGAAAACTAATCATCAAATTAGTGTCACTCTCTTTCCTTTAGCCCATATTGATGATGCAAAGAGCCCTTGTGGGATTCTGTTGAAAAGTTCTTTAACAGCGAGGCTTGTGGCTGTGACCCTCGCTGAGCTTTATCTTTTTAAGAATACGTTTCAATGATGAAAAACAGAAACAAGAGAAGAACTGGAAACCAACGACCATGAAATAATCCATGTCAGCCCTTTCCTTCCTTTAAAGGGGAACTCTCATTGAAACTGTAACTCTGCACCCTGGTTTACTATCTGAGGACATCCCTCTCGTGTTCAGTTTGTGCGGAGCTGAGGCTGGGAAGCAAGCGTCACTTCCCTCAAAGGAACCGAAAAGATGACTAGATCTCTCTGGCTTGCATGGGTTGCTTATGCCATATAGTCCCCTTGTAGGGAGACTGGAACGATAGAAAATAAATCTGCAAAGAGGGCCAGCCCCCCCCCCCCCCCCCCCCCCACTGGGAGCTTTGCTTGCTCCCAGAGGGAGACCATTGCAGAGGTGGAGCAGTATAGTGGAGGAGGAAGGGAGGTGGGAGGAAATGAAAATGGAAGACAGAAAATAAGGGCGTGACTAGGGGTTTAAATAGGGTGATTGACAGATATTTTGGTGAGACAGAACAGGGGGGAGGAGCCCTAGCTCCTATCCCCTGAACTAAACGCCAATGTTACAGTAATAACAAATAAAAAAAAGGCCTTCAGCAAATGTTGAGCATTAATGCAGTAATACATTTGCCTAATGCTAATAACAGGTATGAATATGGATTTAAAAACATTGGTTAGCACTTTTTTAATGTGGATGCCAGACCGGATTTGAGGTAAAGGGCAAATGCTTTAGCTTACTTAGTCATAGGATGTGAGAGCTTGAGAGATTGGAAGATAGTGCTTTCTGGTCAGCTGGTGGAATACTTTGATGAGCCATTTGATTCCATACAATGCTAATTACTGTAGCTGGCATGGAGACCACTTACAGGAAGTGTTATAGCAGACAATCAATCAATGGTAATGTCTACAGTGTCAAAGTTCATAGCCAGATTAATTTAACACGCCAGGCTAGTTTCATTTTGCTTGATTTGACTGGTCAGGGGGGATCAGGAAGCGGATCAAGGCCAATGTCTTAACCAGGCACTGGACAGTTAACCCAACGTGATTCAATGTTCTTTTCAAAGTAAAAATGCATCTGCACCATGAAAGCAGTTTGTAAAATGCACTCTCATCTCGTTCTCAGTAAAGAAACTGG
The DNA here is from genome assembly GCF_017654505.1 of Polyodon spathula. NCBI lineage: Eukaryota > Metazoa > Chordata > Actinopteri > Acipenseriformes > Polyodontidae > Polyodon > Polyodon spathula. Next base: position 2,680,217 of record NC_054560.1, read on the forward strand.
GTCTGCAGCCGGTTCCTTCTGCAGTCCACCAGTCCAATCTGCAGACGGAGATTACACACACAAAAAGATATATTGTGGAATAACTAGGGTGCTCTATGAACGATCATGGATCAAGTATAATGCATGGGAGAAAGAAAGCATCATCAAACCTAAATGAAACAACTGAATTCGAAGTATTACATGGTGTGTTCTCAATAAATCATGATTCAATAGAAACAATTCTGACCCTTGTCTACAGTGGGTAACACACTCGCTTAGGGACTAGACAATGTGAGCCTTTGCTGGTTACATTAATTATATATTGTAAGTATGTATTACTGTAAAGCCCTAACAAAAATATATGGCGAATCACACCCATAAAACCTATTTTGCTCCAGAAATGTTGGCGACCTGTTGTACAAAGAATATATTGTTAGTGGAAGTTGATATTTGTGCCAAAAATGTGTGCGGTTTTTTTTTTATACGTGAAAAAATGCATAATAAAAGACTCACAAATATTTATGGCTTTACAGTATTTTATTCCAGATGAAGGTCACAATTTTCCCTCTTTCTTTTGCCAGGAGAAACGGAAGCGACAGACGGAGATTGAGAACAAACGAAGACAACTGGAGGATGAGCGGAGACAGCTGCAACATCTCAAGGTGAGAGACTGTGATTGGAGGACAACAGAATCTCGCCTCTGCAGAGATCATGTAGTCTCTAGACCTGGGTGTCAGACAGGGGCCTGGGGGCCAAATTACACTTTCGGGATAGTTTTATGCTCTCCAAAAACTGAGACTATAGATTTTTTTTTCTTTAGCAAAAATAAAAATTCTTTAGCAAAAATAAAAGGGGAAAAATACTAAGTTCAGAAGCTTATCTCCAGCTTAAGTTGCCTGCCATACAAATATGTAACAATCTAGATCAGCCAATGTGTCTTTATAAATGCAATATAGTTAACAGGTGCTTTGGGTCAAGTTTCCTTTTGCATTGCTGGGATACACAGACTGAAATATTTAATACCACATTTGTATTTGAATTTTTAAGATACAGGAGCTGCATGCCAGACAAGTGTCCTGTCTGTTTCTTGCTTGCTTACAACCACTGCATTACCTAAATTAAACCCAGCTAGGAAAGAGCTTGTATTGAGGTATAAAGATGTTAGTTTAGTGCAGTGCATGCTAATCACTTTATGTCACCACCCTGCAAATAAATCACCCAAACAATAAGTAAAAACAAAACTCTAAATTTTCCTGATCACAAATAATATCAGGTGAAACAAGATGACTTATTTTTTCTCCTATAACTTGAATGAGACAATGATTCTGTTTAATAATGTAAAAATTCAATTTTTAGGCTATCCAGCATATTTCCAAGATCAATCTGTGGGAAAAGCATTGCAAGCTGGACGAAGTCTCCCGAGCTCGCTGTGCTTTGGCTATTTGGTTGAAGAACGCATACTAATTTCAGCACAGTTGTGTTAATTGGCATTCTTCTTTTGATATATTCACTGCTCTCACTTAAGGTGTAGGGATATGTCGTTCGAGCTGATTGGGAAAACCACAAAGCAATACAAAATATACCATCCAAAATCATGGACATTTTTGTTAAAATTTACAGACGATTGGCAATCGTAGCTGTAAGACACTTTTCTTGGTGATGCAGCTAACAGTCCTGTCACATGCAAATTTCATCTGTTGTAATAATTTTTTTTTTAAGTGTAGTACTGATTTACACCTATATGCCTGTGGCTTTGACAGGAGGGAGGGCTGTTTTAAAATGACTTGGCCATTAAATCCGGCAGAGAGCTAATTTACTCATTGTCCCCACTGTGTTAGATCCTTTACAGAGTGCTGTCTTTAAACTTATAACAGCATGCTCCCAGTACAGCAAAATCTCAAGTGGAGGTCATCTGTAAGTCTGAAAATCAGTTTTCAATGTTTCTAATGAATGTGTACATCTACAGCCTCAATCTGGAGAATCATAAAGGATACAGCACATTAATGCAGTACTTATACTGTTATGCTTTAAAACTGCACTATAACTGGAAAAAGGCTACATTTAAGATACCATTGTGGCAAAAGCACAGATTTAAGCATCCAGTAAAACATGGGTTCATGTAGTGCTTGTTTTTATTTTAAACAAAATGCAGCTTGCTCAGTCAGCCTTCTTTGGCTTAAAGAAAAACATGTGCTTTGTTTAAAAGTAAAATGTTTCTCGTAAAGTTGCCCATATTTGTTTTCTCATCTGACCTCTGTCTGGATACGTTTGCTCATATAGTAATTTTGTCTTCTTCATGACCAGCACACCGCTTACAGGAGTGCCCATCTGGTTGCATTGTAGACATAGTTGAGTGATTGCATACTTATGGCTCAAAATGGGTGTTGGGTTGACCGGTCAATTTGTAAGTTTGGTGTTCCTAACTCTGAGGTTCTACTGAAATGGGGCACATGCACAGCTGTGTATCCTAGCTCTGATAGGTGACCTGGAAGGTGATTGGCTGATTGGTGGGGTGACCTTTATCTGACTGTTTGCATTATGCATAATAACATTGTAATTATGTGTAAGTGCACATGTAATTACTATGTAACTATTGTGTAATGCCAGCGCTGATGGTGCCTCTTGTATCTTCACAGGATGGTTGTAATGGGAGTTTTTCAGAGACTTGTTTATGTGTGTTTCTGTTTGCACAAAACATTTTGACTGACTGTATTGGAGCCCAAGAAATCAGAGGTCCAGGTTTAAAATGCAGCACTTGGCATTGCTTTTATCTTTTGGGGTCTGTGAGTGTATTTATCCCTGTGTGTGTGTGTGTGTGTGTGTGTGTGTGTGTGTGTGTGTGTGTGTGTGTGTGTGTGTGTGTGTGTGTGTGTGTGTGTGTGTGTGTGTGTGTGTGTGTGTGTTTGTGAGTGTATTTTTACCTGTGTGTGTGTGTTTGTGAGTGTATTTTTACCTGTGTGTGTGTGTGTTTGTGAGTGTATTTTTTACCTGTGTGTGTGTGTGTGTTTGTGAGTGTATTTTTACCTGTGTGTGTGTGTGTGTGTGTTTGTGAGTGTATTTTTACCTGGGTGTGTGTGTGTTTGTGTGTGTGTGTACCTGTGTGTGTGTGTGTGTGTGTGTGTGTGTGTGTGTTTGTGAGTGTATTTTTACCTGGGTGTGTGTGTGTTTGTGAGTGTATTTTTACCTGTGTGTGTGTGTGTGTTTGTCAGTATATTTTTACCTGGGTGTGTGTGTGTTTGTGTGTGTATTTGTGTGTGTGTGTGTGTGTGTGTGTGTGTGTGTGTGTGTGTGTGTGTGTGTGTGTGTTGTGTGTGTGTATTGTGTGTGTGTGTGTTTGTGAGTGTATTTTTACCTGTGTATTTTTACCTGTGTGTGTGTGTGTGTGTGTGTGTGTGTGTGTGTGTGTGTGTGTGTGTGTGTGTGTGTGTGTGTGTGTGTTTGTGAGTGTATTTTTACCTGGGTGTGTGTGTGTTTGTGAGTGTATTTTTACCTCTGTGTGTGTGTGTGTGTGTGTGTGTTTGTCAGTGTATTTTTACCTGGGTGTGTGTGTGTTTGTGAGTGTATTTTTCCCTTGGTGTATGTGTCTGCCTCTTTGTCTGGCTGCCAAAGTCTCTTTGCTGTCCTCTCCGAGGACTCATAGAGACAGAGAGAGGTTTGCTGTCCCCGAGGGACACTGTATGAAAAACAAAAGCTTCAAACAATAACAGTTGGTAGACTGTAGTTATTGAGTTTACGCTGTAGTATTAAAAGTTCTACCTCTTTAACACGCTGAATAATAAAAGGAACTGATATAGTTCCCAGTGTGATCCTCATCTCCTTTCCAGTAGCCATGAGTCCTTTTTAATGGCAGAAATTAATATTTTTTCATATTCTTGAGTGAGGTCAATTTTGGGTGACAATTGATTAAAAAATGACCTATAGCTTTTGTTAAAAACAGGCTACATTTCTTCTAAGGAGAAAACCACTGGTGGTTGGATAAATGATAGAACAGGGAAGTAAGAAAGAGGGCTGGTTGATGATAGCTAGCGAGGGGGGAGAGGGAGAGGGAGCAATGTGATCTGTGCTAATGGCTGCAATGTTTGCAGAGTTACAGGAACGGTAATGACTGTCTCGCTGCACAGCACTTCTCTAGATCAGAGTAGTGGCTGGATTGCGTGCCAGTTACGAGCAATATAAATCTGACATTCAATATGTCTAAGAGCTATCAGACTTGATTCCTATAATAAAGATTATTGTAGATGACGTACTGAACTCATTGAAGAAAACATTAAAAAGACAAGTCCAGCACCAGTAGCTGAAATACAGAAAACCTTTACTGTAAGCCTACTGGGATGGAAATAAGACTCCTATTGCATAGCAATTTGCCACATTCCTGGTTTTACTAGGAGATTAATAAGATACAGCTCAGCTTCTTATCTACACACAGTGGCTAATCAAGCTTGTAGTAAAACCTGGAATAGGTAAAGTGCTATAAAATGGGAGTCTTAATTCCATCCCAGGCTGTCTCAGTATAAAGACCACCTCGCAAAAGGCCACTTTTTTCCCCCATGGCCACAGTTAAATTAGCTCTCTAACAAGACTGACATGTGGTAAAACCACAAACTGTTTTTTTTTTTTTTTTTTTTAACAATCCCTCTGAAAACTCAGATGCACGCCCTGAGAGGCCCTCCAGAGCTATTTCATCCAAAGGAAACCTATAATTTACTGCATTACCAGCGTTACACTTTCTGAATGTTCAGTGGACGCTGCCTGTTGCCAATCACGTTATCCAAGACTGCTTTTAGAGATGCTGGATTGCAGCCAGAAAGCCACTTTGAGTCTATCAGTCAAACTGGCTAATGTAAGTTTATTAAATAACAACAATATTTGCAATTACAGACCTGGGAGGTGGTTTTATAACCTAGATCTGCTGCATTAACCCAAAGGTGCCATTACTGACACTTTAGAATGGGGGAAAAAACACAAACCATTTAACATGGACGAGCACAGCCCACACTGGAACAGTTTCAAATTCTCTACGATATTGATACTAAGACATGAACCTTTTAAAATACTGTGCACAGTATATATTCAACAGACAGCACCCGATAGGAATAACTGCACTGTAAAATGTCCTTTTTATTTTTTATCGCAAATGACTATATTTAAGATACAATATAAAATGGTTTAGATACCAGTTCATGACATCACCCGTGCAATACTGAGTTTCCTTCACCTGGTTTAAAAACCCACGTACCTCCCAGAATGCACTTCAACTATACAGTGAATTCAAAACAGTGTCCTCACAATAGGCAACCGCCCTACAAGTTTAGCACTAAGTGTAATAAGGCATAGGTGGTCCACCCCAGTTCAGATAAGCCAAGACTTATTCCATAACTTGCAATGGCAGCCATTATAATAGTACAGTGGAATGGTCTTTATCAGGCAGGAGATCCACTATGAATATTGATAGACTTTTTTTTGTCCATTGTGAGTTCTACACACTGAAGTAATAAATTCAGCGCAGAGAAGAGAGGTACTTCCACAAGGGATAATACAGAGTGAACGCAACTGGTTTCACTCAATACAATTGAAGGGCCAGGGTACAGCTGAAATCACTTAAAGGGAAAAGTTTCACATTTTTGTTAACACAGGGGAGTTTTGGGGAATGCAGCCCTTATTCCTGTGAATTATTGATTTTTAAAATGTTTTTTTTTTTTTTTAAACTCTGTTAATTAAATGAAGCTGGATATCGGTAGAGAGTTGTTTGGTTCCTTAGCAACAGCCAACAATGTTTTTGTTAATACCATGAACTTCCATTTATTTATATGTTTTACTGATTTTTCCAGAACCATTCCAGGATGTAAAAAGTAATAGAGCTCTCTATTAACAATTGAACATTTCTTACTTGCATGTTTCTCATATCAAGTGTGTTGCAGGGGGGAAGGGTTAATGGGTGCACTCGTGTGTGCCAGGTGCAGAGGGAACTTGATTGAGGCCACAGGAATGCTTTCGACTTTTAAAAAAACTCACCAGGATGTGGTAACTAAAACAAACGTTCATTAAAACTAAAAAGCTGGCTGAATTGTAGCAAAGAAACGGAATAAAATGTTGAACCGGATTATGACCTGTGCTTCGGTATTCTTGTGCTAGACATGTTAGTTTCTTTGCATGTTTAATGTCTAAAGTAAAACACCTTGAATTCTTTTTAAACCCAGTAACAGCCTTCAATGGGATATTTCTTCTTTATTGTGTTGCTTAATGAGCCATATACATCTCAAGAGCCATCTGTTTGAACGGCCTGTTTCAGAGAGAGAAGTGGCAATGAACAGTTTATTAATAATTGGGTAAGTGGTATTTAAAATGAGGAGTTAGTATCATAGTAAAGTATATTGAAATGACTGATTTGCAGTCTGTGGAATAACTTGTGTTTTCAAGATGCATGTAACATTGTTTTACATGCAGACCTCCATATATCCCCACAATCTGATACTGCCAATAACATCTGCTTAACAATGATTATGCAAAGTTTCATCTCAATTGTATAGGGTTTTTCTATATAAAGGGAAAAACATAGACATAGATCTGGATAAATGTCAGATAGACAGACACCCCAATGCAGTATATACCTCAATAACATCTGTTTAATAATGTTAATAGCAAGTTTCATCCCAGTTGGATATGCTGTTCTCCAGACATACAGAAGTATTGTGTCTACACTGTGATGCCAGCAGGGGGTTTAGTGCACTGGACAGGGTGGTGCTGCTGTTGTGTGGTCTTGAGGAGGAGTGGTGCTGGCAGGGGGCCTTGTCTAGCTGGCAGCTGCCCCACAGCTCCGCTTTGTAAATACCCTGTTATGTCAGGCGTGCATTAGCTAGTCAACTGCTGCTCGACCAAGTGGAAAGTTATCAACCACAGCCCTTCTGCTGTAGCCTTGGAGCGCAGGAGAAAAACAACCCAGTGTTCAAGAAGACAACATCAATACAAAGATTTTCAAAAAGTCTCAAATCTTAAGAAGTGCTAATCAATATAAAACTCTACCATAGTAGCAGCATAGCAAAGTGTAATAAAACACAGTGAAAGCATGGTAAAGCATAGGGAAGCGTTGTAAAGCACAGGAAGGTATGATAAAGCATACACATGGTCAAATGCATAGTATAACCATGGGGAAAATTACTTAAACTTTTATAAGACTTGAAAATCAATTTCCTTACTGCTCTCAGTCGAAGGCTCTGCGGGAGCGATGGCTGCTGGATGGAGCACCCTCTGCTGCCTCGGAGGAAGACGAAGCCATGAAGAAACAACTGCAAGAGGACGAGGCCAAGACCAAGGGACTGGAGGAGACCATTCAGCGGTAAGGGAGGGGCAGGACTAGGGAAGACCATTGTCAGGTGAATGGGGGGGAAGTGGGGAGATCATTCTCAGTTGAAACTGATGAAGGTAGAAGTGTTGGGATTAGAAAGATGATTAGCTGGTGAAAGTAAAGGACAGGGTAAGACCATTCAAGGGTGAGGGTCTGGAGAAAACTATTCATATATTTTGTTTAAAAATTCATCTGCGATGATGTATCGCTTTGGCCAAAAGTTTTACATCACCCAATAGAATGTTCCTTTATAAAGTCGAATGAAACCCGCTATCAAGTCAAATCATGTGACAATGTGACCCTTTCACCTCCTTCAACCCCACCTACTCCACATATATACATAGATAGAGTAGGTGAGGCTGGCAGAGTTGGAAAAGTCGCATAAGCACATGATTTGAATGGAATGAGGAAGGCTGTTCAGTGCTGGCACTTAGGATTCTCCAGACAAGCTCAAAGCAGCCCAATAAGCATTGAAGAAACACCCCAAAAGATTCAGGGACTATAAAAAGGCAAGTGGCATTTGAAGCATTTGAAGCCATTCAGTTTGATTAATTGTATGTAGTATAAGTCTAAGCCACTTTGAGCATGTAGATTTGTTGTCGCTGCTGCTGCCAGGGGCTCAGTGGGATGGCTCAGGGTTTTATAGTGTCTGAATACAGAAGCAATGAAGCAGACAGTCTGTACACCCAGGAGCCAAGCCCACAATTCTCCACATAATACAGCACCCTTACCCAAGCAAGATCGATGACCCTGCCTTCATTTGCATTTCACTGACATCAGACCATGGCACATTTCCTGGATTCTTCTTCCCCTGGGGTTGGCAGGGTTACAGGCAGCACATACACTAAGACTTCCCATTAAACTGAACCCCGGTGCTGGCAGCACTGACAGTGCCCTCTGGAGCAGGACTGATAGACGAAGTCTCGCTTGCACTGGCCTGCCCTGTGTTAAATTACTCTGCTGGGACCCCCATTCTTCCCCTATCTCTCAACTGCATCACAACGTAGAAAACATGAAAACATATTTGAATAAACTCCAAGAAAATTGACTGTGCAACCAATAATCAACAGCAATATACACACCCAATCCTTGCCACAAACTGGCACACTGTTCTATTTTTAATTGTGCCAAAATATGTTTCATCAGAATTATCAGTATTTTTTTCAAGTGAATAAATAATCCATTTAAATTATTGATTAGAATTCAATAAATCCTAATATTTTTAAAATGCGTTGTCTCGCACAGCTTAGCTTTACTCAATTAATGAATCAGTATTTATTTATTTATTATAAACAATTGGCCACTTCTAAATATTCCGTTAGGAATATTTAACTTGTAGCGATTTCGTTTTTTAACATAAAAGCTAAGCTCAAATGTAGGTTAAGACTGTCCCATGCAATAAAGAAAAAGCATTTGCAACTGAAACAGAAAAACCTGAGCTACAGAGAAATAAGAAACAGAGATAACCAAGTAAAATGAGTTTATTGTGATGCTCAGAAGAAATATAGATTTTGTTAACAGAAAACAACACAGTTAAGGTAATAAACGTATAAAAACAGAACAGATAAAAAAAAATACAATGGAAAACAAAACACAGAAAAAAGGCACAGAAGGGTAGCATCAGGCAACCACACTGTAAAATGAGATGCTGGGGCAACACATGCAAAGTGAAATGGATGGTAACAATAGAGAAATAAGGCCTGTACAAACAAAAACAAACATAAATGCAATATAACTCAAGAATATAACGTGTGCGACTGAACTAAAAAAAACACACGCACAGTCTAGAAGCCTAGTTGTCTGCAACACATTTCTACACCTTACTGGTACATAAGCAATGCTTCAGGTTAGGAGAACAGATAAGCAGACATAAAAAGCCAAAATAGTTCATAGTTCTTATATTAGTTAGTTAATAGACCAGATGTTTGTGGTACAAAAAAATGTTAGGAAAAACTAAATCGCTACAGATGAATCAATCTATTGTCCATACAAATAAATACATGTTTGAGACAAATGGTTGTAACATTTTCTGTGTTTGTGAAGTCGTGTGGAGCAGGCTGGTTGTAACGTTTTCTCTGTTTGTGAGGTAGTCTGGAGCAGGAGTTAGAGGAGCTTGAGACAGGTGTATCAGCCACTTCCACCAAAGAGAACCTGTCTGGGGCAGCAAACGAGGAGAGTGGGAAGACGGGAGACCACACTGAGAAAGTGAGGAGGAAATCTTTACCAGTGAACACTGTGTTACAGGCAGGCACACCCATAGGGAATTGAATAAGGAAGCGTTGTTTTCTCAAGGCGTTTCTTCAGTTCAGTTTTTACAATTGGTGGGTGGGGTTGACTTATGAATGAATAGGGATTATGTGTGCTGCTTGTTTTTAGATATTTTCTTCTGTTTATATGAAAAGCTTGTGATTCGTGTTATGTGATTTGAGATGCTGTGTGTGCTTTTGTGGGGGAATGAAACTGGGACAGATTGTTATAGCAAAATCCAACAAAAATTATATTCTAACAATTATAACGTTAGACTTTTTCTTCCTTTTCTTCTAGAGTCTTTCCAGCTCAGTCAAAGGTAAGTTTGTCAAAGATTTAGTAAACAAACTGTGTTTGATTAAATAGATCAGATAGACCAATGGTATACAATTATTCTATTATAAAACGTATTTAAAAAAGTTAATATGTTCATACAAAATTTGGTTTATATATATATATATATAATATATATATATATACTATATATATATTATATATATATATATATATGTCTTTTACACAGTAAAATCATTCATACATATATATCAAAAAAATTTACTGACAAAAAACACAATTTATTGGCCGATATTTACCCACTATTTGCCCCACTCAAATATAATGACTTTTGAAAATTAAAATTACTGTAAATCGGCATAGTTCGGGTGTCTGCAGCTTGCCATTTTTCACCATAATTTACCTAATTAAAAATTTTATTGAAATACACACAGATAATATTGAGAATGAGATGGTTGATAAAATCGAAGTTCTTATTGGGGTTCTAGAATTGAAATCTGTTTGGAATTCATTAGTGCAGGACACAGACAGTGAGCCCTGTTGCATGGTGCAGGTCTAACATGCTGTTTGTGTATGAAAGGCGAGATATTAATGCATGTTCTAAGTTTCAAGCTGATAAACGCCTTACAATATTCCAGATGATGGGCCCAATTCACAAATAACAGGTTTTTTTAAAGGACTGTTTTTTGTCCTTGATTGTACTTTGAAAAATGAGTTATGGACTTCTACAGTACCTTCTAAAAACAGCCCTTAATAAAACATTCCTAAAAACAAAGTCTTGTAAATGAGACCACTGTATAGAACTAAAATATCTTTAGCTCAACAGACAGTGACAATGTTGCTAAGAAATTTGAAGTTAGCACTGCTTTGATAGAAAAAAATTATTTTCAAGAAAGCAAATTTCGTGAAATTATTCCATAGCAGTGTTTTTTGATCCAGTATTTAGTCCATTCAAACACCACTCGTTATTCATTGTCAGTCAGCTGTAGTTTGTTATGTATGCAGCAGGTGGCACCAATGTATATACCTATCAGTACTGTATATGTTTGCTAACACAAGACAGTAGTGTCCGATCTGAATTACTGCAAGACCAGCTGCTGCTGCTCGTGATTTATTCACACAACCAGGCTGGCATTGTCTACCCACATGAATAGAGGGCAGTGCTATACCTGCCTACCCATTGTAAAGGGGTGTGGGGTCAAACCAACCCACAGAGAAACGTGACCCACAAAAAATGACTTTTTAGCAACTCCCTTATGTAAGACTTATTTGAAAATATAAATGCATACTTCTTTCTGCATTTCACAAGATCATTAAAAACTTTTTAACAAGTAGAATAAAAAGCAGTGTGTTGTTTTTTGATGTCCAGTAAAGAGCTCCCTCGATACTTCACCATCCCATAATTCACAAGGTTCTATATTTTACTGTATAAGGACCCTTCACTGGTTTCAGCTTTTCATAGTTTTTGTTATGTGTAAGTCAGATAGCAAAATAAAGGGAGTGCATTGTATTCATAAAGCATTTGTAAAGCTGTCAGTACATTAATGATCTATGATGCCTTTTTAAAATTCTAACAGCCTTAAAATAATAATAAATTAGACCACAATATATTTCAGCAATGTCTTTGCTCTGAAATACTCACCTGCACGCTTAGGTCTTCTAGAACCTCAAAATATCACCCATTTGCTTTACCCACGCTGGGTCACAAGCTCTTTCTGTCCCTCTCTCTCTTTCTCTTGCTCTCTCTCTGTCCCTCCTTCTTTCTCATCCTTGCCCATTCCTAGAGGTCAGAGTTCACAGCAGCCCTCGTCTGGACAAGTCCGGAGGGGACTCTGATCTGATGAGAGCAGGTGAGTCTCACTGTGTCAGTGGCTCTATAGTTCTGTTTGAGAAATCAAAGCAAAAATATTTAACTCCAGTTAAACCGAAAGCCAAAATGTGTCAAACAACATCTTTTTGTTACGTTTCATAAGGCCGCTCAGGCCATCAAAGCTCATCCTTTCCTCGGGCGTCATTTGACCATACTAAAGGTATCTACTTTGATACAACAGAATCTGGTTGTTTTTAAAATGGTCCCAATGTTTGGGATCCTACTAGACCATTCCATGCATGTAGAGCTTCATACTCTCAGTTCTGAAACTTTACTCAAAATCTATTTATCACGTCTCGCCATAATGTCTGTGCTAACCTTTGAAGCTAAGTTTGAGATAATTTCGTATCTCCATTTATCCGCTACATTAATGATCTAGCAGGAAGGGATGCAACAATACTGTTCTTTCAGCTTTTTAAGCTCTGGCATTTTTTGTCTTTCAATGTTTACATCCTTGAAACAGGGTCCCGATTTGGCTCTGATCATCTGATCATCAGGGCGTGCTTTTAAAACATTACCGAAACTCAGCTTAAAGAACAACAGCTTGCCCTTTAGTTATATCTACTATATATTTAAAAACAAAACAAAGGGTCTACCAAAAGTATCATTTTTGCTTTGAAAGTTGGAAAATCAGTACAAGATTATGCACAGCTATGGCCAAAAGTTTTGCATCACCTAGAATTTTAGGATTGAGACATAATTTAACTATATGAACATAATTCACGTCATGTAATCAAAGAAACTACAAAATGATATTGCAAGTCTATCAGCCATACCATAAAGCCATAATAGTAGTACAGTATTTCATGTTAGATTTTGAAATGTCGCATTTTTAAATTTTTGTCAGTTTAGTATATGGGAAGCTACAAAGCAGTATGTAATTCAATATGTTAACATAACATTATTCAGCAGGTTTCATTCGTCTTTATGAAGCAAAATTGGTTAATTCTATTGGGTGAAAAAGGTTTAGTCATAGCTGTACACACTCATGCTACCTCAGCTGAACTGTGATGTCCTGAAATCATCTCTCCAGTGCAATAGCCATGCCTTGTAGTCTTGTGCCATGACAGCCAGCAGATTCATGAATACTGAATCTCGATTGCAATGGAAGCGCCTGGGCCCTTCAGCTCTTTGATTATAGTGTAACGAGACAAATAACTTTTTTTGTTGACGTGACCTATGATGAGCAGTATGATACAATAATGAACGGGACTAACCCAAGGCTCTTCAAGAACCTCAATGGATCCATTCAGAACCAGCAATGATGTGCTTTATTTAGAGTTCAAGTATGTGAACTTCACAGAATACAACTTGAATAGATATAGCTTTATCACCGACCTGTCTCTGAGCAAGCCTGAGCAAGGAGGCGTTTCTACGGCCTGTTTAAATAAGCGCTAAGTGCGTGCAACAGTAAATTACTCCCTCCTGAAACAGTAATTTTTGCAATGGAAAAACTCAAACAAAATCTCTGTTTCGGGGGAAGGGGATTACAGCTGCAAACCCCAAGTGCACCCCTAGTGGTGATTTTGATACTGGCCTCATTAAAGAAATTCCTTAGTTTGTGTTTTTCAATGTCTCATCCCCAACCACCACAAACCACTAAATCAAACATTACTGCAAAACGTTGTGTTGTATTCCTTGTTAAATGTCTAATGCTCTATTTGTCTGTGTATCTGAAATAACCACCTGTCTCTTTTGTCTCCCTTGTTCATGTTTGCTGTGTTATATGTCATAGCCATTTCTGTGATTCACTTTAGTATTGTATGTGCAGTATGCTGTTCGTGCCTATTAGGTATGTGGGGTGAAGAACTTTTCAACTCACCCCCGCATTCCTATACTGGCAGTGTGCTGTTGCCATGACAGCATTGTGCTGTTGCCACAGCAGCATGTTTCTGTAAAGTAAGTTTGCTGATGTACTGGCCATTTATTCTATACGACTTACTGTTATATTAGCAGTTTTCTGTTGCTATACCAGAAGCTCTATGCCACTTATCCTTTCCATTTGAAGAATGGAAAAAAAGACCCATTTCAAAAAGATCACATATTGAATGATCGGTTGATCAGTTATCATTCCAACCCGACATGAAAGATTTCAATTGGAAAAGCATAACATTTGGCCAGGTATGGATGATAACAAGAGTCTCTTCTCATTGCTATCCAGCCATGTACTCGGTGGAGATAACCATTGAGAAGGACAGAGTGACTGGGGAAACGAAAGTGCTGTCTACTAACACCCTACTGCCCAAAAACCTCTCGCACCACGGGGTCAAAGTGTATGAGGATGACCTGAAAGGTGATTTTAATAAAAATTCTAATTAAAAAAAAACCCCAAAAAAACACTTTTCCGATGAGTGGAAAAATCCAAAAAGAACTGTATCTGACTTTAAAGATGGTATGATTTCTTATTCTGTTCCACATGCATTCCTGCTGATTGGAAGTATTCAAATTGAATTTTGAATCAGCCACTTCTTGTAGAATTTGACAAGAAATGCAAAGCATGACTAAAGCAGGGTGAGTAACAGACAACGTGGAGCTTCCTGCATTGAGATTGCACAAAATATCCCTTTAACACCTGGGGTGGAATATCGTAAAAAAAAAAAAGTTTTATCTCTTAAAGGGAAAGTCAGTCTGCATTTTCTGGACATTTGCAGAAAACATTTACAGCCAAAATATAAAGGGGAAGTTGTTATTCAGGTAGGACAAAGTAGAGGGAGAAAGATAATACACTTGTAGGTGTTACTGTTGACCTTTCTTTAACTCATAATCAATCTCAATGTGCAAATCAGAAAATGTAAGAAATTAAGTCAATGAAGTCAAATAAATGTTTCAGCTACTGCGTTCGTCTGTGTAACTGATTCACATCAGGGCAGGAGAGTTTTGTTCTGTAGTTTATGGTGTCTGAATTCACAGCCATGTTCCCACAAGCATGCCATAGCAAACAAGCCAGATGCTACATCAGCTGGACATGGCTTAATGGAGTCTCCAACACATACTGCTCTCCGGTAAGGCAGAATTAGACCGTCATAAATGGGTCACACACTACACTGTGTCTCTAAGTCCTGTGTATTTACATAGTAGTAGTACATTCATGTGCACTTACACATAATTACAATGTTATTATGCATAGTTACAATGTACTCAAAGTGTAAATTATATATAGAACCCTAATTCTACAACTCTAGAACTAACCCTAACCCCCGAACCCTAAATCTAAACTTAACCCTAACCATACAACTTTTCTGATACAATTGTGTACTTTCATATATTGTGCAAAAGATTTACACATTAAGTACATCGTAACTATGTAGCATAATAACTTTGTAATAATGTTTAAGTACACATGGACTATGTAACTACTATGTAAATACACAGCAATTAGAGACACTTAATATAAAGTGTTACCCCCAAATGTGTCACAGGATTAATCTCTCTGTATGGAAGATGTATTTAAATTGCATTAAATCTCTTCTGAACTCATTTTTGTCAAACAGATATTTGTGAGCACCTATAATAACTAAGTAAGAATGAACGTAACAAATAAACGAAGTGCTTCTTAAGTGATTTAATCATTATTAAACTACAGCTGAACAAAAGTAACATCTCTGCCCTCTGAAACATTCTCTGTAAAAAAGTAACGACCGGTTTGAGAGTTGCAAACCCTCCACAACTACGAAGAAACAGTGTTGAATGTAGAGATACAAAAAACAAACGTTTCGACTAGAAGTCTTTCTCAATGTCTTGGTCTGCTTTGGGCCTTGCCTTGTTTTCAAAACCAGGCCTCTTCGCAGAGCAATCGCAGCAGTGTGTAGAAAGCCACAAAGGACCTCGCAAGCGAGCGTGTAGAAATACTGCTTCAGACACAACAGAGAGCAACAGGAACTACGAGCTTGTATGAAGTGGCTGCCTGAATAGTTGGTCACCCAGCTACACAGACCCCAGCTCCCTTCTCAGCATGCTGCCTCACACAGGCTTCCTGAGAGAGACAGCCAGAAGGTTCTCTCTCCAAGGAGAAATGACACCCACTCACTGACGGGTGAGAGCTGCAGCCTCAGATGAGCTGAAGGGGGGGGGAGGGTGTTTGTGCAAGAAACGAAATATATAAATAAAGTAGCTTCTCTCATTTCAAACAGCATTATTGTTTTACCTTAAAGAGCTAATAGCTTCAAATGACATGTTCACACTTTGTACTGCCCTGTACCTTCTCATGAGATTCCTCAAATACGGTCTCCTCAGTTCAGAAGCTGCTCTCAATATCCATACTTCTAAACTTCTTCTTATGCCTGCTGGTACAATATAACAGTTCTGTCATAGACATTCCTAATTTGGTAACTCCTGGGACATGCTGCACTGACAGCTCTAAGTCCTGTATTTCCCTCATTCATCTACAGTGCTTCAGTGCTTCTGGTTTTTATGATGTGTCAACTCTTTTTTTTAACAAAAACAAAAAATACTTTTTTTAATTACAATAAAATGCCTTTCAGAATGTGTATTCTAATAGATTTTTTTAATTATTTTGGGACATGGGTTAGTTTATAAGTAGAGCTTCTGTTTTTTTGTTTGTTTGTTTGTTTTTTGTTTTATTAATTTCATTTTTCGGTGATTATTTTTAAATACTATATTGTTTTTTTTTTGTTTGTTTGTTTTTGTTTTTTTTGTTTGTTTTTTTGTTTGTTTGTTTTTTCCGGGGCTTTCGCTTTTTTATAGTGTCGTTGATATACTGTATAAAATGTTTGTTTTGGTTACTTTCATTTTTTCTGTCACAACATGTACAGTAACTCAACAGTACTGGCACACTTCGGTTCTCTCCTCTGCTGTCTTCCACAGCAAAATCCTTCTGGGGGTTTTGTGTGTGTAGACATTTTCTTTACATCTCACCACAATTCTGTTTGAATTCCACGAGCGTGTAAATACTATGAACTGTAATATAGCTTTAAATTTCGTGAAGAATAACATCTCGTTTTAAATTTCGCAAGCGTCTTACGACCCTCCAGTAGAAATATAGGAATTTGCTCAATATTTTGTTGTGTTCAGATGCTCTATTTATAATGTGGAAGACTATATATGAGACTGCTGTTTAGAATATATTTAAAATATGTCGCTGTACAAAATAGATATATTTGAGATATATTTTGAAATGCACATGTATTTAATAATATTTTTCCACATCAGGTGCTACATCCATCTTCCAAATATATGTGACATGCTGCTGTTTACAGAATATTGTACTGTATATCCGATCTGATAAAAAAAAAAAAAAAAATGATAAAAAATCTTATACAAATGTGGTCCTTTTTAATACTGTTTTATAATATCCCTGCTAATTTATCATAAGGCTAATATGATATATTGTAAAATATTTTTAAAAATTTTAACTACAACAAAATTGACTTTCCATAATATAAATTATACATTCAAAATACAAATATATGGATTTAAGATTATTACATATTTATAATCCATAGTTGAATATATTGGGGTTCATTTACAAAAGATACCGCATAATCGCAGTTAGTGTGCAGCACGCTCATAACTCTGTATTGTGTCGGTTGAGCGCTCATTTTCGGTCAATGTAAGCCACCTCGACCTTCACAATAAGCTACTGACCAAAAAATACACCTGGACTGCTGGGGATTTTGATATCATTGTGGTCACGGGTAAGTCTCTGACATTATCATGCACATTAAATTAACCAAATAGTGTGCACCTAAATGAATGCGTTCTCTGTCAGTAAACGGGACAGTAAATTTAGATGGATGGTGTGCGTTCAGCTCTCTGCTTAATGTGCATGTTACAGCTAGGTGCAGTGCCCTTTCCTAAATGAGGCCCACAGTTCCATATGTCTGTGTCTTCCCTATTCGGATCAGGAGTCTGGTAATACGCTTGCTGTGTTTAAAACACGATTCAGAATCAAGTTAATAATGGATTTGAAATGGCTTACGAGGTACTTCAATACAATAACAGCAACTCCGAAGACACTGTTTCCATGACTGGAATTCAGATTCGGAATGGAGCTGGATTGCATGTAGCATGAGTACATAGTAGGGCACAATTTAGAGACTTTATTTTATATGCATATAATATATAGTAGGTCCTAATATTGATGTGATTCAGGCACCTGGAATTTCTTTGTATCAAATAGTTTGATACTGTAGATGTACCTGTTGCATAGCCACGTGTAGCATGGTTTGGATGTTCTGAAGTGCTACAGATTGAGTGGGTCTTGTATAAAGGATGCTAACAGAACTCTTACATTTACAAAAGAATGCTGTATGTAATTAACATGTTCTTATGTGGGTAGCCTTTTAGATTCATCTGTTTTGGATACAGGCTAGCTAAATTATCAATATAATTAACTCTAAGTTAGCCGGTCACATCTTCTCGTTGGCATTAATGTTATCAGTAAGGGAAGGAATTGTATTACTTATATATAAGTATAATATAAGTGCTTGTTAATGTAGTGAGAGACACTGGCAATGGCTACATTGAGGGATCATGGGTGCTTCCCCTCACAGCTCTGCAATGCAAGCAAGGGAGAGAGAGAGAGAGAGAGAGAGAGAGAGAGAGAGAGAGAGAGAGAGAGAGAGAGAGAGAGAGAGAGAGAGAAACGAAACTGGGAACACTGGTGTCACATCCCTTTCCACTACTGTAAATTCAGAATTAGAGCTATCAGTATGGCAAAAATGAACAGGATAGTATAAAGCAGAATACAATTGGCTGACTGGTACTGTATTTAAGACCTAGGTAAGCAAATGAAGTGTTAGTATCGTGTATTAAAATGACTGATTTACAGTACGCAGAATAACTTAATGTAAAATTACCATACAGAGGCTGCCTACATATCCTTCTCTCTAGTACGTAGAGGTGTTGTGAGAGTGTTAGAGAGTATTATTACAAACCTCCACGATTTATTCTAACTTGAGAGGAGAGGAGAGAGAGAGAGAGAGAGAGAGAGAGAGAGAGAGAGAGAGAGAGAGAGAGAGAGAGAGAGAGAGAGAGAACACCAGAGTACCCCAATTACCTGATTAACTGGACTCCGTTTCAAATAGTTTCTTACTTTTCTCTTCAACTTCTGTAAAATAGCCCTGCAATAAAATCTGTGTTCAAATCGTATAAGAGCACTAAATAATCGCATGCACCCATTTGCAGCATTACACATTAAAACTGAATGTTGTTTCACATTGTCTCCCCCCAGTGGTTCACGCAGTGCGAACAGGGGATGGTGCCATAGAGAACGGGGTCCATCTCCTGAGTTCCACTGAAGTGGAGGAGCTGATCCACAAAGCGGACGAGGTCTCAATGAGCGACACCCTTACGAGCAAGGATGGAGAGGGTACCCCCAAGTCCACCACACAGACCCCCAAGAAGGAAATCACTGGCATTGAAGCCAAGCCTGCAGCCAGCCCCCAAGCCACCGGCAATCCCAGCTCTGATGCCAGCCTGGAGCACCCGGTCACTATGGTTTTCATGGGCTACCAGAATGTGGAAGATGAGGCAGAGACCAGCAAAGTGCTGGGGCTTGAAGGCACGGTGAAGGCAGAGTTGGTGGTGATTGAAGATGGGAATGGGAAAGGGGGTGCAGGGGAGGGGAAGGAGGGGCAGGAAGAGCAGCAGCAAGCTCCACCCAACGGGAGCACCGCAGAACCTCCCAAGAATCAGGAAGGAGGGGAGAAGGGTGAGGCCGAACCCGGAGCTGGAGAGGTCAATACCAAGGAGAAACAGCCTTGCAAGTGCTGCGCAGTCATGTGAACCTGCCCTTACCGGACTGGACTTTTGAGGAAAACAAACAAACAAACAAATACATTCTGTTTCTTTTGAGAGACTGCCCCCCCTTTTTTGCACCTGAAGTACTACTACCATGAAACAGTGTTTTAAGGGCTTACAGAATACCTTATATAAGTTAATATGCACAGTTGACACTGTTTTTTATGGAGTGTCGAGAACAGAGCATTTTTCCCATCGATAAGACGATAAAATAATAGACAGGATCAACTGTACATATTAAGCTATTATAAATCATATTTAAATCTGTCTTTGGAAGTTTTGTCAGTTTGTGGTCTAGTGTGCACAAGACGACATACAAGGCAAAATAAAATGTACTGGAATGTTCCGAAATCCTGTCTGAAAGTGGCTATATGATTTATAATACAGTTTACAACAAAGACAATACTGGGTTGCATGTGATATAGTGCAGTCACAGGAGGGGTCAACAAGGATGTGGGTCTAAACAGTGTTGGGGCATAACACACTGCATATAATCCATTACTGTAATCGGATTACATTTTTCAGTAACTTGTAACGGGAATGGTTTCTTTTCCAGACCGGTAACATTTGTTGTGAAAAAAATAACATGATTATGCTTTTTATTGATCCCTTGCCTTTGAGATCAGGGGTTTTGACTAGGAAACCATTAGCTGCAGCTAATGCATAACACAAAAACCAGAAAGAGCTTCAACAGTGCAAGTCAAAACTTACCCGTCACACGAACACGCTTTTTATATCATCTTGCTAGAAAATGGTGTCAGAGAGAGCAACTAGTGGGTTCAATGGCAGGATCTCTGTAAACTGCAAACTGCCTATTAGTAGGTGTAACTAGTGATAAGTTACTACAATTAGTTGCAGTTTTGTTCAAGTAAATTGTAACCATAATGGATTACTTTTTAAAGGTAACTCCCCCAACACTAGCTACAGAGCCAATGACTGACAAGGCGATTTGTTTGCAGAAAGGGGTCCGGTTTCATTGCCAGTGGACTATAACCCAGGCTGAATAAAAACACCAAAACAATCATAACTACGCTGAAAAAAGGAATAGCTGCAATTCCATAAAGTGATGTGTTTGTTGTAAACACTACAGCTTCTTTCTGTAAGCCTTTAAGGGTTGTAGGGGAGTATCCAGCCTCCTCTCTTCCCTTGTCTTTCTGTTTTTGTCTCTCATATGAACCCAGTGCAGATGCCCTGGGTGCTCTGTGTTAAAGAGCAACTTGGTAGGGGGCAGAAATACCAGATCAATGTATTCTTCTTGTTTAGAAACACTTTGGATATATTTTTCTTTGCCAGTCACCACATCCCAGTGACTTTGTAAAACTCAGATGGTAAAAGCACCCCTGTATAGCTGATTATTAACCTGCCCCCCCCCCCCCTGCAACAGACTGCCCCCACTGGATGTAACCCTAAACCCCACTGGATGTAACTCTTACTGGTGCAGGGGTACAAGGCAATGTTTAAACTCTGAATACCAGCTGTACTTAAAGACGAGATACCTTCCAGAAGCCTTTCACGGCTCAGGGTGCTTTTACCAAAAGTCACCAAGATGTGGTGACTTAAACAGAAAAGGATATACAAAGTCATTCTAAAAAAGAAGAGACGTGCATTAAGATAGCTGATTTTTCAGACTCATTAATCCCGCTAGTGTTTCCCCCCTACCTGGGTTTTTGATCCTCTTATTTGCGTCGCTTAATACAACACACAACACAATGGTAAGAGGTCTGTGCATGAGTAAGGTTCGGAGTTTGAGTCACTATTAAAGGGATCTCCAGTTTAATATCCTATTTTGTTGTGTCTGACTCTCTATTGTAGCTTTGATCATCATTTTCTCCTTAGCCATTCCGGATAAAAAGTGTTGAATAGGCTTCAGCAGACAGCGCAACACTAATATGCTTCATTGTTTCCCGACAATCAGCATTGTGGAGTCTTTTCAGAAGCAATGTTAGTGCAACTGAGACTACAATGGAGACTCATGCAGAACGCACATAGTTTACACTATGGGTTTCCATGGAGTCCTGCAGTTATTCCACAAATAAGGATAACTCGGACAAGCCCCCAAAGGTGTCGAGTATTACGGCTGTCCTCGTTAATGGAGTATTCTGTTGATGTAACAAGCACAATGTAGAGAAAAGAAAGTATGTTTAATCACAAATTGAAAAGATAAATTCGGAGAGTGACTTTCCTTCGATCGAGCTCTACATCTGCTTGGATTTGAAGGACTGCAAGATTTCCAAACGAGATCCTGTAACTCTGTAGTGTTGAACACAACCAATGTTATTCCACTCTGACTCAAAACGCATTGTATAAAATAGGGCACTAAACAGGTAAGCGATATGCTAAAACGTTTTCAATTGACACACCTTGGGAGAGTGAGTTTCAGATCATCTTTAAAGCTGTGGGAAGTTTGGCCCCTAAAAGTCAAGTGAAGATAATTCCAGCTCTATATTTATTCCAGAGAGGTCCTGTCTGTGTTCAAGGGTGGAGGAGTCAATGTGATAGTGTGTATTTCAATGGTATTGTTGGTCTCCTATTATTGAAAGATTCCCAAAGAGAAAGCAGGGAGTCTATTGTTGAACAGTGTGAATCAATCACACGATATGAGCACTGTTGTTTTCTTCTATCTTTGTTCTTTCATTTCGAAGGCTGCGTCTGAAAAGTGTCCTCTTGTCATGACTTTACCAATTAAAATCCTGTTTTTTGTTTCATCCTTGCTGCGCTGGTCATTGTGATGTGCGTGCGTGTGTGTGTGTGTGTGAGAGAGAGAGAGAGAGAGAGAGAGAGAGAGAGAGAGAGAGAGAGAGAGAGAGAGAGAGAGAGAGAGAGAGAGAGAAACGAAACTGGGAACACTGGTGTCACATCCCTTTCCACTACTGTAAATTCAGAATTAGAGCTATCAGTATGGCAAAAATGAACAGGATAGTATAAAGTAGAATACAATTGGCTGACTGGTACTGTATTTAAGACCTAGGCAAGCAAATGAAGTGTTAGTATCATGTGTATTAAAATGACTGATTTACAGTATGCAGAATAACTATGTAAAAAGAGGGACAGATGTGCAGAAAGAGACACATAAATGCACCTCCACAATCTCTCCTAATAACTTCTGCTAAATAATGTTATTACCAAGTTTGATCGCAGTGTAATAAGCATTTTGCATTATATGCAAAAAAGTAAGCATGACATACAAATGTAGAGACAAGCATACATTTTATACTTATAGGTTATAGAACTTCCACATGCATTTGTTTCCTGTGTGCAGTTGGGGCCTTTTTGCCCGTAACACAGGAAGCAAGTCAATTTATAGGGCCCTATTTAGAAACAAGGGCAAAGTCACATGCCTCGCAGCGCCAGGATCCTAGGTTCGATTCCAGCCTAGTGGTCTGTCTGTGTGGAGTTTGCATGTTCTCCCCATGTTCGCGTGGGTACTCTGGTTTCCTCCCACAGTCCAAAGACATGCCGTTCAGGTTGACTGGTCACTCTAAATTGACCTGTGTGTGTCTGTGTGTGTGGTGTCCTGCGATGGACTGGCGTCCCCCCGTCCAGGGTGTAGTCCTCCCTCGTGCCCTGTGTCTGCCGGGTTAGGCCTTGGCTCACCACGAACCTGTAAAGGATTAAGTGGCTAATGATAATGGATGGATGGATGGATGGATGGCAAAGTCACATTTTTGAAAGGAGTAAAACTCTCTTAACAGTGCGCAACTAGCAAGAAGCAGCTCAGTTGCTGCCAGTAGCAGGTACATTATGGTTCTGTGAAATTCCTTGCTAGTTTTATACTGTTGAAATTGCTTTCGTACATTTTGACTTTGCCCTTTCCCGGAGGAAACAGAGAAGTGCACATGGAAATCCACACAACAATTAAAGGAGCAGGAGGATAAGCAGGTAAGGCATACTATATATATATATATATATTAAGATGTGTGTCCTGGTACCTAATGCCGCAGCTTCATCTGCTACTGGGACTGACTTGAAATTTGAAATCAGACTTATTCAGTTCCATCAGCAGCGGAACAAGATCAAATCCATTTCAAATGGGACTCAGTCAGCCCCAGTTAGGATTGCAGGCTGGTAGAACGCCATCTCTCCACTCTGATGAGGGAAGCAGATTTTAAATCTCAGAGTGCAGAAAACAAATAGGCAGAATATGAGGGCTGTGGATTTATTAGACTGCCGGGGAAATGTTGGAAGTGGTTAATTAATTTATTAAGTTAAATGGTACATACAGGTGCTCTTTGATCTTGTGTAATGCCTGGCTGCAGATCAGATTGTATGCTGCAGATGGAACTGGCTGCAGTCCCAGTTTGATAATGGGAACAAGATGAGATTGAGTTTTAGTGACTGGTTTCATGGTGCAGATGGAAAGGTGGTAAGACTATCAATCCCTCACAAAGACCCAGCTCAACAAAGCACAGGATTTTCTTTGTCCGAGTTGCTGAATGTCAGCAGCATTCCAGTGACATTCCCCTGTGGTCAGCACACATGTGGAGTCTGTCTGAAAACACAGCCCGTCACACCACCCCAGCATTCTCTGCCCGTCTGTCTGTCCGGGAACCCATTGGGTTCACTAATACCTACTAGAATGGGTCCGTTTCAACTAAGGGGTGGAGGAATCAGAGAGAGAGAGAGAGAGGGGTGGCTTAGGTTTACAGATCGAAAAAAATCAAGTTTTTAAAAGTCAGTTTGTTGTTGGGTAGGTAGGTAAGCCCTGACATTGGACTACTGCAAAATGAGGATTTTATTCAATTAATTACCAGTAACTTCGAAAAGGTTAGTGTACGTGTTTTTCCTATGCTATGTATGTTTGTGTTGGTTTTTGTAGGAATCATCTTATTAACATAACTCAAGCATGTATCCCTGCACCCTGAAGTTTAAAGTGAAGTTTTAAAACTATCTGTTTTTTTAATCGAGAATTACGGATGTAGGTTCAGTGTGGATGCCACTAGCCAACTGTATAAAAATCAGATTCTGGAGAGAGTGGTGGATGAAAAGGTTTGCTGGTCCGTTGGGGTCCTTCCAGAGCTGTCTGAATGGGGTTCTGCATCAGTAAGCATCAAAGGGCTCTCTGGCTACCTGTTGCACCTGTTGGCTACCTGTTGCACCTGTTGTTTTCTGTTGCAAGCTGTGAATCCTGCCCTGTTAAAGCTGAGCACACTGTGGCCCTGGACAGAGTCCAATCAAATTGGCTCTGATTACTGTCAGTGAAAGCATTGAAGAGCAAAAGTTGAACGTAGCTGTGCTTTCAAGCCAGTAAGGGGCTATACCTATAACCTGAAACAATCACAAGTGAATTCTGAGGGAAAACTATAAGAAATGTATCACAGAAAACACTTAAGGCCAAAACGTTTTGTCAACTTAACTTGGGCCCCATTTCGTACTCTAGTAACATTTCACTTTTACAAAACGAAGCACCTTGTGCTGAAGAGATCTGAAATTATAATGTCTGTTTGTTTCTTGTAAAATTAACTAAATAAGTTTGGTACATATCAGCTAATACATGTTAGATACTATGTATTGCCACCTGTGGCAGGGGTAAGGCCCTGCACTTTTAAATAACGTGTTTTTGTTTGGTTTATAAATAAAATTGTTTTGTGCTATATAGGGCAGGGCTGGAGGTTAGAATTCTCGCCATCCCTAATTCAAAGCCATGTCAGGAATGTGGCCAGGCGTTAATTGACCTATTGATGATCAATTATCCCTGGTCACATGCCTTTAAAAAGGAGCTGGAAAGACAGCCTGTTGTTCTTCTTCATCCCCCCCAGCGTGAAGCACATGACTGTGTGAATAGCCAGGGTGAGTGAACCAAAACCAAGGACACCAGGATCTTTGGGATCTAGCAGAGGGATTCATTTAGGGGATTTTAAACCCACAAAAGTATATTTAAATTGTGTCAGGGATACGGTTCTTGGAGCAAGCTCTCCCCTTTAATGGGAGACAGCTTCGGTCCGATAAAGGAACACTGAAAAAGTCATAGGAAAAGCTGTGGTAAACTTGTATAAAGGTTGGACGTTACCTTACTAAGTGACCTCGTGTGCACAGCAGCTCTTACCTTCCTGACGCTGTCAACTCCCAGACAGTAACACCCTCCAATCGGTGCTCTGTTTTACAGAGAACGAATATTCAAATTATAAATTGGATCAACAGAACTGCTGAGGCTAATTGTAAATCTCATAAAAGCCAAAGCTAACACAATCAAGTCCATTAGCTGCTGACAAGGATATGAAGAGGCAGCAGCCCTCTTTGTCTTTCTCCAGGGCCGATGGAGCTGGCTGTACTGTGTGTTTCCCTTGACCCCCAGAGAGGGCCTGCAGACTGGGAGATTGGTTGGCGCTGACTCCCCTCACCCACATAGAGCCAGGGGAACTGAGCATGTGCAAGTACACCCCTCCCTGGCAGGTACTGTGCAAGAGCATGCAGCACGAACTCAAGGTAAAAATAAGGGCGTGAAGGCGTTGCAACCACAGTTTTAATATCTTACCTCACTTATCACCGGTTCCCCTTTTCTTGTGTGGTATATGTAGATGCTTCAAAGACAATGGGGCTGCAAAGAGGTCTACTGCTAGAGAAAGCAATCAGATACCAGGAAGAAACCTTTTTTGATTATTATTTTGTATCATTGTGCTTGATCTGTCAGCCTCCAATGAAAGAATCACCATATCAGCAACACAAGACAATGGGGGCTCGGGATAGACCTGATCATTTATTTTAAACCTTTAAAAATACTCTTCTACAACAGTGAGGCTGCCTTGTATTCAGTGTTGTGTATATTGATTGTCCCAATCCTCTGTATTCAGTGTTGTGTATATTGATTGTCCCAATCCTCTGTATTCAGTGTTGTGTATATTGATTGTCCCAATCCTCTGTATTCAGTGTTGTGTATATTGATTGTCCCAAGCCTCTGTATTCAGTGTTGTGTGTGCCCCAAGCCTCTGTATTCAGTGTTGTATTGATTGTCCCAAGCCTCTGTATTCAGTGTTGTGTATATTGATTGTCCCAAGCCTCTGTATTCAGTGTTGTGTATATTGATTGTCCCAATCCTCTGTATTCAGTGTTGTGTATATTGATTGTCCCAATCCTCTGTATTCAGTGTTGTGTATATTGATTGTCCCAAGCCTCTGTATTCAGTGTTGTGTTTATTGATTGTCCCAATCCTCTGTATTCAGTGTTGTGTATATTGATTGTCCCAATCCTCTGTATTCAGTGTTGTGTTTATTGATTGTCCCAATCCTCTGTATTCAGTGTTGTGTATATTGATTGTCCCAAGCCTCTGTATTCAGTGTTGTTGTGTATATTGATTGTCCCAATCCTCTGTATTCAGTGTTGTGTATATTGATTGTCCCAATCCTCTGTATTCAGTGTTGTGTATATTGATTGTCCCAATCCTCTGTATTCAGTGTTGTGTATATTGATTGTCCCAATCCTCTGTATTCAGTGTTGTGTATATTGATTGTCCCAATCCTCTGTATTCAGTGTTGTGTATATTGATTGTCCCAATCCTCTGTATTCAGTGTTGTGTATATTGATTGTCCCAATCCTCTGTATTCAGTGTTGTGTATATTGATTGTCCCAATCCTCTGTATTCAGTGTTGTGTATATTGATTGTCCCAATCCTCTGTATTCAGTGTTGTGTATATTGATTGTCCCAATCCTCTGTATTCAGTGTTGTGTTTATTGATTGTCCCAATCCTCTGTATTCAGTGTTGTGTATATTGATTGTCCCAATCCTCTGTATTCAGTGTTGTGTTTATTGATTGTCCCAATCCTCTGTATTCAGTGTTGTGTATATTGATTGTCCCAAGCCTCTGTATTCAGTGTTGTGTATTGCCCCAAGCCTCTGATTGTCCCAAGCCTCTGTATTC
This sequence comes from Polyodon spathula, assembly GCF_017654505.1. Taxonomy (NCBI): domain Eukaryota; kingdom Metazoa; phylum Chordata; class Actinopteri; order Acipenseriformes; family Polyodontidae; genus Polyodon; species Polyodon spathula. The sequence goes on from NC_054560.1 coordinate 2,707,563, forward strand.
AGTGTTGTGTATATTGATTGTCCCAAGCCTCTGTATTCAGTGTTGTGTATATTGATTGTCCCAAGCCTCTGTATTCAGTGTTGTGTATATTGATTGTCCCAAGCCTCTGTATTCAGTGTTGTGTATTGATTGTCCCAAGCCTCTGTATTCAGTGTTGTGTATATTGATTGTCCCAATCCTCTGTATTCAGTGTTGTGTATATTGATTGTCCCAATCCTCTGTATTCAGTGTTGTGTATATTGATTGTCCCAATCCTCTGTATTCAGTGTTGTGTATATTGATTGTCCCAATCCTCTGTATTCAGTGTTGTGTATATTGATTGTCCCAATCCTCTGTATTCAGTGTTGTGTATATTGATTGTCCCAATCCTCTGTATTCAGTGTTGTGTATATTGATTGTCCCAATCCTCTGTATTCAGTGTTGTGTATATTGATTGTCCCAATCCTCTGTATTCAGTGTTGTGTATATTGATTGTCCCAATCCTCTGTATTCAGTGTTGTGTGTATATTGATTGTCCCAATCCTCTGTATTCAGTGTTGTGTGTATATTGATTGTCCCAATCCTCTGTATTCAGTGTTGTGTATATTGATTGTCCCAATCCTCTGTATTCAGTGTTGTGTATATTGATTGTCCCAATCCTCTGTATTCAGTGTTGTGTATATTGATTGTCCCAAGCCTCTGTATTCAGTGTTGTGTATATTGATTGTCCCAAGCCTCTGTATTCAGTGTTGTGTATAGTGTTTGATTGTCCCAAGTCTCTGTATTCAGTGTTGTGTATATTGATTGTCCCAAGCCTCTGTATTCAGTGTTGTGTATATTGATTGTCCCAATCCTCTGTATTCAGTGTTGTGTATATTGATTGTCCCAAGCCTCTGTATTCAGTGTTGTGTATATTGATTGTCCCAAGCCTCTGTATTCAGTGTTGTGTATATTGATTGTCCCAAGCCTCTGTATTCTGTGATTTCCCAAGCCTCTGTATTCAGTGTTGTGTATATTGATTGTCCCAATCCTCTGTATTCAGTGTTGTGTATATTGATTGTCCCAATCCTCTGTATTCAGTGTTGTGTATATTGATTGTCCCAATCCTCTGTATTCAGTGTTGTGTGTATATTGATTGTCCCAATCCTCTGTATTCAGTGTTGTGATTGTCCCAAGCCTCTGTATTGTATATTGATTGTCCCAAGCCTCTGTATTCAGTGTTGTGTATATTGATTGTCCCAAGCCTCTGTATTCAGTGTTGTGTATATTGATTGTCCCAATCCTCTGTATTCAGTGTTGTGTATATTGATTGTCCCAAGCCTCTGTATTCAGTGTTGTGTATATTGATTGTCCCAATCCTCTGTATTCAGTGTTGTGTATATTGATTGTCCCAAGCCTCTGTATTCAGTGTTGTGTATATTGATTGTCCCAAGCCTCTGTATTCAGTGTTGTGTATATTGATTGTCCCAAGCCTCTGTATTCAGTGTTGTGTATATTGATTGTCCCAAGCCTCTGTATTCAGTGTTGTGTATATTGATTGTCCCAATCCTCTGTATTCAGTGTTGTGTATATTGATTGTCCCAAGCCTCTGTATTCAGTGTTGTGTATATTGATTGTCCCAAGCCTCTGTATTCAGTGTTGTGTATATTGATTGTCCCAATCCTCTGTATTCAGTGTTGTGTATATTGATTGTCCCAAGCCTCTGTATTCAGTGTTGTGTATATTGATTGTCCCAAGCCTCTGTATTCAGTGTTGTGTATATTGATTGTCCCAAGCCTCTGTATTCAGTGTTGTGTATATTGATTGTCCCAATCCTCTGTATTCAGTGTTGTGTATATTGATTGCCTCTGTATTCAAGCCTCTGTATTCAGTGTTGTGTATATTGATTGTCCCAATCCTCTGTATTCAGTGTTGTGTATATTGATTGTCCCAATCCTCTGTATTCAGTGTTGTGTATATTGATTGTCCCAAGCCTCTGCAGCAGTTTTCTTTCCATATCAGACACAAGTCTTAGGACTTAGGTGACCAATCAGTAGTGTTTGCTGGAACATTTGCCATTCCTTAAAATTGTTCCTGGATTTTTTCCAACTATCCTGCTCCTTACCTCTACATTTTTGTTTGGGCTAGGACTTATTCACTTTCTAAATCATTATCTTATTTATTACAGAATAATTGCAGCTTAACTGTCTTTCACTAACCTCCTGTGGCCAGATGGCTTGGTGTTGACGTCACAGACCAGGATGAGACCAATCAGTACTGCAGTTTAAAGCTTTGGTGCACATTTATTTAATAAAAGATTTAAACAAAACACAAAACAAAAACTTTCCATGAACCAAAAAAGACTTGATGGCCAAAAACAAACAGACAAACACAGCGAACAAGTATAACATAAACATAACATAAATAGACCCAAACTTTACACATGGGCAAAAAATCTGAAACGAAAACTTAACCAACAAGGTTGCCAACTTCTCTTAAAGCCAAATTTATTAAATGCAAAACTGAGACACACAAAAAAAACTTTAATTGAAAGACCTTGAATTATATTACCTGATAATTTAGTTTTGTAAAATAGTTTTTTGTTTTTTCCTTTTGGAAAATAGCAGGTTATTAAAGTCTGGGTTTAAACTCTGAAAATCCAATAGTTTCTTATACATTGTGCATTTAGAATGCAGTGTCTATAGTCATTGATTCATTGCATCTGCTCAGTGAATGGGTTCCCTCGCAGTCAGTAGTGTGTTAATAGCAGGGACATTTCAATTTCTCTCTCTCTCTCTCTCTCTCTCTCTGTGGGTGTGTGGCCCTTTGGTCTGCCTGATATACTCTGAACTTTGTCTGCAAAGCATACAAACCTCAAAGGTCTCCGAGAGACACAGAGAAAGACAGTGTTTCTCAGTAGGTGTGTTAGTCTTTATCATAGGGCAGGTGCTATCGAGACTGTACCAAAGACAGTGGCAAAGAGACAAGTGGTAAGTGCAAATACATTTTCTGTGTGCTCTAATGAACAAATCTGTATTAATCCTGCTTTCCATCTGGGCTGTGATTTATTCACCTGCTTATCAGCAATGCGACTAACATGCAATTCGTTTGTGACACTATCATGGCATTAGTACAGTATAAAGATATGAAACCATGGGCAGAATGGTACCACAGTGTCAGCTTTACTTTATTGATGTGGCGACCATTATACAAGTTTAATAAACAGTGTATTATAATAAACACAGCGAAAGCATGAGAGAGCTATGGTAAAGCATGTTAAAAAAACCATGGGAAACTACAGTACTATAGTAATGCATAGGGTTACCATGAGGAAACTGCAACATGACTGTGCAGATTTACCTTGGTAAACTATTAAAGGGAATGATCACGCAATGGTTTGAGGTAATACACACTGCAGTGCTATCCATAGCAGCAGACAGGGTGCTAATCTATCAGGACCACTGGACTGTGCTGTGTAATACAGCCACCACTGTACTGTGCTGTGTAATACAGTTACCACTGTACTGTGCTGTGTAATACAGTCACCACTGTACTGTGCTGTGTAATACAGTCACCACTGTACTGTGCTGTGTAATACAGTCACCACTGTACTGTGCTGTGTAATACAGTCACACACTGTGCTGTGTAATACAGTCACCACTGTACTGTGCTGTGTAATACATACACTGTGCTGTGTAATACAGTCACCACTGTACTGTGCTGTGTAATACAGTCACCACTGTACTGTGCTGTGTAATACAGTCACCACTGTACTGTGCTGTGTAATACAGTCACCACTGTGCTGTGCTGTGTAATACAGTCACCACTGTACTGTGCTGTGTAATACAGTCACCACTGTGCTGTGCTGTGTAATACAGTCACCACTGTACTGTGCTGTGTAATACAGTCACCACTGTACTGTGCTGTGTAATACAGTCACCACTGTACTGTGCTGTGTAATACAGTCACCACTGTACTGTGCTGTGTAATACAGTCACCACTGTACTGTGCTGTGTAATACAGTCACCACTGTACTGTGCTGTGTAATACAGTCACCACTGTACTGTGCTGTGTAATACAGTCACCACTGTACTGTGCTGTGTAATACAGTCACCACTGTACTGTGCTGTGTAATACAGTCACCACTGTACTGTGCTGTGTAATACAGTCACCACTGTACTGTGCTGTGTAATACAGTCACCACTGTACTGTGCTGTGTAATACAGTCACCACTGTACTGTGCTGTGTAATACAGTCACCACTGTACTGTGCTGTGTAATACAGTCACCACTGTACTGTGCTGTGTAATACAGTCACCACTGTACTGTGCTGTGTAATACAGTCACCACTGTACTGTGCTGTGTAATACAGTCACCACTGTACTGTGCTGTGTAATACAGCCACCACTGTACTGTGCTGTGTAATACAGCCACCACTGTACTGTGCTGTGTAATACAGTCACCACTGTACTGTGCTGTGTAATACAGTCACCACTGTACTGTGCTGTGTAATACAGTCACCACTGTACTGTG